>NC_055957.1:43474511-43477011 GCF_018492685.1 Alosa sapidissima | reverse complement strand
GCACTTTAAGACACTTTTTGGCCCTTTGGTTCTGATTAGTCAGAAGCAAAGTGCAAAACACGTCTCGACTGTCACCAAGGAGGTCCCCTCATTGCGTCAGTGCTTTTTCATGACTGCGCCTGATGAGCAATGGAATCTCTTGGAGGGGAGGCTCGGTTGCTGTGGTTTTATACGAAACACTTGGTAAACTGAAAATTCCTGAGATTGTATCAGTTAAAAACAAGTGCAGTGATTGATGCCTATTGAATTAAACAATCATAAAAAGATAATTAAAAGCATCAAGCTGAGGAGCCTTATTTATGTGAAAGACAGCCAGTCATACAGATGATTGCATAAGAGTGGTTAGCTGTGGTCTGCCCAATGTTGTTCTTTTTTCACGGCCATGTCTCCTCTTTGACGTCATTCCTCAGTATTCCTTAGTGTAACAACACATTCCCCCAATAAATGTTGTTCTATCAGATTCCTGCGCCCAGTGGGACAGATGAAACAGGTCTCCGTCTCATCTCTCAGAGGAGAGCAGTTTATCCGAGCTCAGCCGGGTCTGGGCCAGATCCACGCCAGAGCTCAGATCCATTTCAGCATCTTCAATTTGAAGATACTATATTTTCCCTATCTAAAAAACAAAATTTTGATCTCCAGCATGAGGACCTGTTCCTATTGAAAAAGGGAAATGCAGAGGTTTAATTCAGTTCTGTTAATGGTTGACATAAAATGAGCAACTCTGGAAGGACTGACTTGAGGCTGTTCATACAGGACCACTTATGTCCTTCTCTTCTCCTTTAATGTCCCTAAACTGGACCAGAACAACGGCATCACCACACTGACCAAATAAGCACTCCATATCGAGTCACAATGTTACACCACAGGCGTAAGGACACAAGCACCCCCCCCCCCCCCCCAAGCTCTGCATGGCACTGCGTGCCAACCAAACCCTGTCATGTCAAGAGCGGCATGACGCAAGGCATTAAAAATACCCCTGAGTGCCCACTACTGTGGTGAGGTAACTCTGAGAATGACCGACGTGAGCTCGCCTGAGGCGCTGACGAGATCTACATCAGTCCTCCACAGCCCCGGGGACAGAGAGAAAAGGAGGGAGAGGGGACAAAAGAAGGTTCTGCAGTCACAGGAAAGAGAACAATCGGCAGGCTTGCTCCGGCTTTTTCCAAGAACAAGGAGGCTTCCGCCACCCGAGGCCTTTGCTCCAGGCCGCAAGCGCGAGGGAGACGGCCACTCCTTTTGAACTCGGAGACGAGAGAGCAGGCTGCAGAACAGCAGGTGACATTCACCAAATGCCATGACACAGCAGAGACCGGGCGGCTCGCTACGAGAGCCAGAGAGAATGACTGACGGGGGAAACAGAAACGCTACACAAAGCAAAGGAAGCTGGGAAAATAAACAAGGCACTGTGGAGTAAGAGTGCCTGTGTGGGGAGAGTGACAGCTATGAGAGTGCAGGAACTGAAGGAGAAGAGCAGATGTCCTTTGTGGTAAGATTAATGTGAAGACAGGAGAAAGGTCTGTGCAGAAATAAACTCATCATTTCAAAAGGGAATGCTTTAGAATACTTTTTATGAGTTGCATACTCAAATGTCCAAGTCTCTTTTAGTTGAGTCTTTTTTAATTGCTTTTCTGCTCTCCATATGTCCCTCATTCTCTTTCTCTTGGGATTCCAGAGGAACCAAAAAATTATTAATACACATGTAAACATATGACAGAGGCTGAAGCACCTAAAATACTACCAGACAGGATGTTATTATATATTTGCCATTGGGTGGGTGGATGAAAAATTAGAGGCCCCCTGGTCTTTGGCTACCCAGCTCTCTCTCTCTCTCTCTGTCTCTCTCACCATCGCTCTTGGTGGTCGGCTGGGAAAGGCCTCCCTGACCGTCCGCTGTCTCAAACATAGCAGCAGGCCCTCCATGGCGATGGTTAGCCAGAGCTGAACAATCTCACCCCCACCAACCCATCATTTGTGGCCTCCTCATAAACGCATCCCACCCAAATAGAAGCTTCCACTAAGCTCTAAATATGAAGTCTGTCTCAACCTTTCTCACCATTTTTTCTTCCCTCTCTCTTTCGTACTCTTTTTCTTTCTTGTGAACATGAGCCTGTGGTGAGAAAAAGGGCATCTCTCAGTCCCGACAACCGCCGAGTCAAATGTTTTCACACTCTCAATGCGGAGCAGCAGCGAAGCTGACCTGTGAAGGCTTAAAAAAAGCTGTGAAACAATGTTTAGCCTATCCAGAACAGAGAGGAAAAGTGAGTAAGTGAGCCACAAGTTCAGCAATAATGAAGCGAAAAGAAGAGAAAAGAAAATCACAGTGTTGCCAAATAAAACTTACGTCAAATGATGTCTTGGGGCAAACCAAATTAACTACACTAAGCCACTGTATCATTTATAATTCTTCACTGCATAATTAGGAGAAAAGAGTTTTTTAAGATCTGTATAGTAACAAACGTATTCCATGCATTTGTAGTATAGCACTATAATAGTGTTTACA
>NC_055957.1:43319511-43469511 GCF_018492685.1 Alosa sapidissima | reverse complement strand
CACACACTCAGACAGACTCACACTCAGAGTGGGAATGCTCATGAGGCACAGGATTATGTCACAGTCCCCCAAACCTCTGACCTCACACATACATACACACACACACACACACCAGGAGATAAAGAGAATAAATTCAGCACGGCTGAAAGGGCTGAAATCACATCGGGAACACCACCCCCTCCTCCTCCTCCTCCCACCCACCCTGATGCGGCCCCCGTAACAACACCACATCCAGCTGTGCAAAGACTCATCTAGTAAACCCCCCTCTCTAACACCAGCCCCGCACAGCAAGCCAAACATTAGCAAACTTAATGGATCGTGAGCCGAAGAAAAACATCAGCGTCACATTGAGCCGTGTGACGTGTTTGTGCGTCTGGGGTTTTTAAGACTGGGCCGAGACCATGACCTCAGTAAGCAGGGATAACTTCATAGCATTGTTTCAAATGTGTTACTACGGAAACTGTAGGCAACTGCAACTCTGTGTCATATTTTGGCATACATACACATACACATACTATAAGTGTCGTACGAGAGACTGAAAAAGGGTACAGTGAATGTGAACACCCTTCTTGTCATCACATACTTCACTGACCCACAGTCCTGTGCTCTATAAGTGGACAGTACGATGGCCATCTATGATGCAGTGCGCTAGCCTGTCACGGCGTCTCCCACAGAAATCAGTGAAACTGGCTGAAAGTGGAACTACACACACATGCATAGGCACACACATACCCACACACCCACGAGAGAGAGAGAGAGAAAGAGAGAGAGAGAAAGAGACACACACACATACACATACACATACACATACACATACACACACACACACACACACACACACACACACACACTTGTGTGGGCAAGAGAAAGCAAGGCAAAGGGAGGATTCAGGAGATTTCTCCTACAGCAAAAGGTGTAACAGAGCGTCCACACCCAGAGTCTGGCTATATTCAAAGCATCAGGCAATTACACACACGAACACACACACACACGAACACACACACACACACACACACACACACACACACACACACACACACACACACACACATATACGTATTTAGACAAAGTATCTCTGTCATTACAACACAGGTTTCAAAGAAATTGAGAGAAATTGAACCTGTGTTCACAACACCCCTGAAATAAGGGTGAATTCCATTTTTTGTTGCCAACAGATGAAAATAAAATGTATTTAAAGATGTGTCAGTTGATATGAAAAATGACATTGAAAATAGACACACAGACTATTTGCAGCATCCTCTCTTTTCCCTCCTCTGATCTTAAAAAAGAGCACAGCCTGAATAAGGAGACCTACTCCTAAACTAGAGCTCAAGGGTAAATATATTTTTCTAAAGCCTCCTACAAAAAGTAGACTTTGTAATCTCTGTACATATCTTTCCCACAGTGTAGAAGCCAGTACACTGAGCAGAACTAAAGCAGAACTGAAGTTCAAATGCTAGCCTAAAAAATAGGTTATTCCAACATGAGTCCAGGCTAGCAAAGGTTTCTTAAATAAAATATTGAACTTCAGTGTAATTTAAGCAGTATGACACGAGTGGGGTTGGTAAAGCATGTTGCGACGGCTATAATTCGGCTGTAGGTACGAGGCCGAGGGCCGAAGGCAATTAAGTCACTTGTATAGCTCACTTATTTGTCTATACGACAACTAAATTGAGCATTCACCTACGCTTTATTTACCCCATTCTCTCACTCAAATGTGGCATAAAGAAATCACTGCTCTCTTGCTTTGAATGAATGGAAGGTCCTTGTTGGATAATTCAATGCAATATGCTGAGTGATTACTAGTGGTAAAAAGTCTGAGTCGGGATGTCCTGGGACATCCCCACTCTAGATGACACATTGCCTCTTGTCCAATCAGAAATTAATGAATAGTTCAACCAGATTTAACTTGTATCAAAGCATGTAGCTGATATTTTGAGATGTACGTGTATATAATAGCCTAGATATCAGGGTTGTGCAAAATTCGAATTGCAATTTTGCTTCCTGTTTGCTACCTCAATTGAAATGCAAGTGAACTTCCACTATTTAATTGGGATTTAAAAGCCAGTTTCAATGAAATTCTGAATTGTGCATAACCCTGATAGCTATTGATAGTTATATCAACCATTGATAGCTAGCAATCTGAATCTGGATTGCCGGTAATGCATTGAACAGTGCGCTATTGTTGCTTAGTCTTGTTCTCGTGTTGGTGCCTTTCTACACCAATCCATCACAATGTTCAAATGTCATTAAAAATCACTATAGGGTAGAACATTGTTTCCAGTCTGTTCCTTTCACTGATGACTAATTCATTGAAAGGAGAGAGAAGAGTTGCCGACTCAGGTATAGACGATATATGAGCAAGCATTTTACAGTGAAAGAGTTTGCTAAAACCCACATCAACGGATTCACACTCTGACTTCCACCTAGTTAAGCACAATATTTACCGCTTCTCCAACACTCAACTTATTCATTTTTGTAGAAAAAACACAACGGCCATTCAAATGACAACATAAACCAACTGTAGTCTTCAACCGGTGCAGATCATTTGTATAGATGAAAGAAGTTTTGTGGGGGTTTTGAGTCAACGTATAGCAGTGTCAGTGTGTCTGTGGTTGCAGAAAGTGACACAGTTCATCAGTTAGGATCGTCTGGTTGAGCGAGCGGTGCAGGGGTGCGACAGCCCCGAGAGGAAGGCAGCTCACCACAGGCCCCACCGCTTCCTGCCACGCACCGTGCGCCCACAGCAACGCGGCTCGCGTTCGTTACCTTTGCCACTAATTCCGAAAGTCAGTGAAAAAAAGACATCACTTTGTTTGATTTCGTTCGAGGTCGAAACAAAAGCACGCCCATTGGACTGACAGTTTTGGAGGTGAGGACCGAGAGGCACCGGCTCGTGGAAGACTAGCAAGATTGGGACTGGCACGTGCCGTGGTCACATCTCGCGTGCGTCCACCCTCTGCCTCACCGCATTATATCAGATTTGAGAGAAATCTCGACCAAGGATGTAACAGACCAGCCAAGCCCAACCTTCACAATTAGTCAGTAGGGGGGTAACACCCCAGGGTTCTCCCTGATCAGCCTAACTGTTTTTAACTGTTTTTATTCTCTCAACACAGACACTCACAAAACTGTCACTTCCTCTGTCCGCATCTGTTATGTAACAACAGGATCTCCCATTGAACTGAGCACCAATAAACTTAACATCCAGATACTCAATCTAGATATTTTATATTTGTTTTACATTATTTTCCACTTTATTTTCCTTCAAGATCAATGAAATATCTATCTATCCATCAATCTATCTATTTTCTATGTATCTATCTGTCTTAGCATATCTTTATTTATTTTCAGATCAGCTTTCTTAAATCAGACCTAACTTCAAAGCCACAATCTTTAATGACAGCAAAATAAAGCCAGACAAAGGATTCCAGGTGGGTGTGTGGGGGCCAACACATAAGACTCAGTCCTGACTTTCCTTTGACCATTTTTGGGATGAGTTCCAATATTATGTTATTTGACGCCTAGGCTCCGGTTATGACAGAAACAGTTTCATATTCCCTGAGAAACATCTTACTGTACAATGACTCGATAAGGTAGTGCACAACCCGACTGTGTGGTTTGGTAGGTTTGTTGCCCTTCCTGTGTAAATGCTTCAGCGATTAGACATTGACCAGAGCAAAAAAGATACACTTATCCCAGCAGGCCAATGATTGGTTCTGAAAGCAGCACACATGCCCTGACTGCCCAGCTGGAGGGAGACACCGTTTGCACAGATGATGAGTCAGCAGATTCAGCAGGTTGGCACGGTGACACATTCAGCCTGGGCTTCCTCAGCTGAGCAAAGGGGACTAGAGCACTCAGTGACCTGTATGGCAGAGGTTGTTCAAGGTTGCAAGATCTGGGATCTTAAGGCTAATATCTCACACCTGAATACAACAGTCCTAAATGGGGGACTACGCCTGTTTCATAAACACTATATGTACAGTATACTACATTCTATATTCGAGGAAATTGAAGGAAATTGAGATTGAGTACCACTAATACAAAATACTGTTACTACTGAACTATCCACATGTACACATAGTTCTTTAAATAAAACCATCTATATACTGTACTTGTCCACACAAGAGCTGAAATATGATCAAGAACGCATGAGAGGTCTGAACAATGAGTCACAAAATTCACGATGATTATTTGAATTGGGCGTGGGTGAATGAGGAGTGTTGCTCAAAGTTCCCCGCTGAACTTCAGGGTCATCACGTATACTGGCCAGCCTAAGCTGAGGCAGATGGAAAGAGAGAGCTGAGGTCATCGGGAGACTCACAGATTACTAAGGTCAGCCACACATACACATACACATACACATACACATACACATACACATACACATACATACAAACACATATATACACACATACACACAAACACAAACACACACAAACAAACACATACACACACAAACACGCATACACACAAACACAAACACACACAAACACACATACACATTGTCTTATATTTCATGGAGATATTGAAAGTCTGTAGCCTGGGGGGCCATCCTATATCATTGAAATGTATAGTCTGGAATCGAACCATTCACCTCGCTTAATCCAAGGGGCGGGCAGAGAATTGTCTTTCAAACTGCCTAGGCATGCAATAGGCCAGCGCTACGACCATATCCGTATCCGGTCGGCAAAACGGCAAATACATCCTTCTTCGAAAGGAATGACTTAAGTGCATTGTGTTGCTCAACTTTCAAAAAAAAAAAAGTCCAACTCTTCCAAAGTTGACGCCAACGCCGATTCAAACAACCGCTCTTCGTTCGCCATAGCCACCTTCCTTGTTGTTCACCGTCGCAGGACTGTCATTATCCTGTTAAGCCCGCCTTAAGACTCTCTAACAAAATAGAGCGCTGTGATTGGATGACGTCCACGGCGTCAGCCAATAGAAATCCCCATGGTTTGATACTAGACGTACAGGCTGAGCAAATTAATTTGCCGCCGCTAGGGTGCGTCTAGATTTCTAGGCTAAAAAAAAGTCTGTTTTCTAACAAATGAATAAACAAACATTCATATTGGAAGGTAAACAGGAATCTCCCCCCATGTCTTTGAAAGTTTGAAAAGAGGAAGTTTGATGGAGTCCCTGTCTTTAGACAAGAGGAAATTGATGTTAGATTCCAAGCCATCAATTATGGCTAACTTGAAAACAGTTGATCAAGTGTGGTAGGATCCTCTAACATCTTTTTCCCAAGCTTGGAGGATTTCTGGGGAATGGCTCTCTGGAATGTCAGTCATGTCAGGCGATTCTGATCAACCAAAGTACACATCTGGCAACACAGAGCCAGCTGAAGAAAATACAAGAATCGACTCATGCATTTGCTGTGGGCACAAAACAATCCAAAAAACATTATAATAGATACAAAATCTACCTCAAAAACATCTACGCAGTGTCAGCATACCCTAACCCTAACCCCAACCCCAACCCTAACCTTAACCCTAACCCTAACCCTAACCAATACTTACATGAAGAGCTATGAAAATGAAATACAACTCTCTAGTCTCAGGTACCCTACATCTTAAAGGACAAGTTCGGTATTTTACACTTAAAGCCCTGTTTTCAGATAGTTTATGATTAAATAGAACGTTTAAGATTGAAATTTGGACACATGCTGCTGTCCTGAGAATTTTCGGTTTCTGTGGCAGCGACCCCCCCCCCCCCTCCTCCACAACGCTGCATAGGTGCACTGGAACAATCCTTCCTAAAACACATTAAACTTTCGTTTACAAAGACGTGAAACTTACCGAGTGGTCAGGGGTGTTCGCTGATATGCTCACACAAAAATCGCTGCAAAAGATGCTTTCCAACAGGTGTTTTACCATGCGTTGTAAAACTGTGAAGCTATTTTTCCAAACGCATCACACCCATACATTCATCCGTTGAGAGCTTGAATAATAGACACTCCAGCCCAGTTGGTGGCGATAATGCACCTTACACCATCTTGCCAATTACAAGCAAACCACTGGCATTTCATTGAATACACAGAAGAAGCAGAAGATCGCTGTCTTGAAGTATTTTGCAACAGACAGCTAAAAATGAGCGATTTTGTGCAGTTCCGAATTGCAGGAAAATTTGTAAAAGAAGTTGTCACAGACTTCCTTTCAACGATCCAGAAAGGCTAAAGTTGTGGCTGGAATTTCTGGGGTTGGATGTGAGCACACCTGTTGAGAATCTGCAGAAAGCTGATCACCGTGTCTCTGCGGTCTGCATTTTACTTAACTTCGCAGGTGGTCGAAAGAAATCGCCCAAAAAGCTCTTTCGCCTGAGAAATACAGCGGTTCCCACATTACCTCCTGGGACGACCGTTTCCGGCAGCGGAGTAATACCGTACCTCACAGCACATCCAATACAAGTCAATGGAGTTGGACAAAAACTACGATAAAACCTGTTGGAAAAAATCTTTTGCAGCGATTTTTGTGTGAGCATATCAGTGAACACCCCTGACCACTCGGTGAGTTTCACGTCTTTGTAAACGAAAGTTTAATGCGTTTTAGGAAGGATTGTTCCAGTGCACCTATGCAGCGTTGTGGAGGAGGGGAGGCGCTACCACAGAAACCGAAAATTCTCAGGACAGCAGCATGTGTCCACATTTCAATCTTAAACGTTCTATTTAATCATAAACTATCTGAAAACAGGGCTTTAAGTGTAAAATACCGAACTTGTCCTTTAAACATAAGATTATACTGTATTAATAATTTGACTGCACTTTCCTAAGAGTACTTGCTACCTCCACTATTATTTTTTGTAAAGAGGCCAGGTGTATGTGCACATGCAGAGGAGAGAACCAGTGTGTGGAGAGTGTTGGGCTGCATACGTATCTGAGCCTGGGCTGTGCTTGTTTGTGCAGCTGGTACATGTTAGCCTGGCATCGGCGGTATGTTTATCACCAATAGTGGCCAGGTCTGCAGCTGTAGATCCATGCAGGAGACGTGAAACAGAGATCCGCTGTCACTCGCACTGCTAGCGCTACTCATTAGCAGTGAAAAGAAAAATGTTTCACGTCTCATGGGGGGAAAATGAAAGTTTTACAAAAAACATGCAAATTCTAGGCCTACTAAAAAAAAAGGCTCACACTGTCTGAGCCAAATTAGTTTGTGAAGTATGAAAGACTACAGTACTCTTTGAATTGCTGTCATCAATCAGGTTTTCTGGCGTCTTTATACCTGGTTTTCATTACTCTATTTCAACACTCTATCCCAACATGAAATGCTGTAGTCAATGCAGTGTTTCTGTGCCCCGCTATGAATATCCTAATAGCCTTGTGCATTGTTATGCCAGATGTGATTTGATCCCACATTACTGACTCCACTCAGCTGTGGTCTCTGCAGTGGCCACACTGTGATTTATAGAGAGCTGGAAATGAATGAAACACATTCATTTTATGACAGCAAAGATTATTGTTAGTCTTGTCTGTCTAAATTTATGCAATTCTTGATTCACCCAACGATTCAAAAAATTAAAGAACTTCCTGTCATTTGTGGCAATCAGTCTGCATCTGCTGGCTGTGATACATGTAGGAGTTTACTCAGTGCCAGGACCAGATTTAGTCCCCCATAAGTCCCAATGCGGAAAATCTCAAGTCTATTGCAAAACTAATGGCCTTGGCCTTGAAAGGTCCATTTGAATCAATGCATTTTGGGGAAGAACTATGGACAACACAATAATCCACAAACGCCTCCTAAACTATAGGCCTTACCCTAGTGCAAAGCCAGGACATTGCTACTGTTCTAACTGTTGTAACAGCTAATAAGGACACAGCAGCTCACTATGTCACTGCTAAAATGTTTGTTTGAGCTGCATAGCTACAAGAGGAAGGTGTGTGTGTGTGTTGGGGGGGGCGGGGGGTGAATACTGGTTGGACACTGAACACATAACAAGTACCTCTTAGACCTGTAAGGGGGAGGGGAGCACCAGCCAAGAAATGGAAAGGTGTTAATAGAACACAACATGCCTGGAATGCCAACCACTCAGCACAAACACAATTTTGTTGTGTTTTACAAAACCGCCTCTAGAGTCAAATAGCCATGTTGTGTATATCTTTATCATTATATTATATCTTAGTCCTTTGTTCTCGAATGTAATCAGCTGCCAATGCTACTGTGATGTGGGTGATATTGTGCAACTCTATCAGCACACGGAACAATGGCAGGATGCGACAGCGCTCTGTCTGTTGCCTTGGTGAAAAAATGCAGTGATTTGTTAATATGACAATGTGTTGCTACTTATCCATAAATATTACACAGCTCTTTGGCCAAGACTCTATCTTCAAACTGCAATTAGTATAACCTTTTACACACACAGTACATGTGTACACACACACACCTACAAGATCTGCAATGTACCGAGAAGTTTAAGTATATCCATAAATGAGTGAGCTATGTAGTTCTGAATTACCCTGGACATCCAGAGTTCGTGTGGGATCACAATTTGAATTTAATCTTTTAATCTTTAATCTTTCTAGATTTCCAGGGTCTTGATTTCCAGGCTAATTCTGAATAAAATCTGGTCAAGAATTTCATTCTTAAATCACCTTACATAAAATATCCATGACATTACACAAAATATCAATGACATCTGATCTCAAACAACCGCCAATTTGAAATACAAAAATTACCAATTGGTTGTGGGTTAGTTGTTTAGTTTCTTTTTTGTTATTTGTTTTCCTATTGTGCTTTTTGGAGTTGTTTGTTATCTTTTTTTGTTCTAAAACTGGGCTTCTATTTGGCGGTGACGTTTTATTCAACAAACAGAGCAGGAACACAGAGCACCACTCAGGTGCAGGTCATGGAAAAACAGAGCGAGGGGCTGGCGAGCTATTCCAGAGAACTTTTCCACAAATATTTGAGGTGCCCTGAAATTAGAGCTGGAAGGGGGCCAGCTCTTTGAGCGGAGGGGTCGTGAGCACACGTGCCAGCCTCCGCTGACTCCCATTCCTCCGCTGCGCGCTGTTTTCCCTCGTGGAGACGGCCAGTCTCAATGCTATCGTTCTTTGATTCTTTTCGAATCTGGCCGCGTGTGGACAGGAAATGGAGCCGCGGGCTTCCTGAGTGTTCCGGGGGAGGAAACTCAGTAATGAGCGAGGGGTGTGTGGATAAAAATAACTGGGCTATATAAGCAGTCCCTCTCCCTCTCACACTCAGTCACTCACACATGCACACTCACAGGCGCTTGTTGCTCCGACAGGATGCGTCGCTGTGTGGCTGCGAGGCTTCCCGTCTCTCTCGCTCTCACCCCGGCTGGGAAAGCCTCGGGAAATCTTTCCATGAGCACGCGGCCGCGGTAGCGGCAGCTCCTGAGCTCAGCAAAGAAAGGGGGGTGGTGAGCTCAGCTAGCGGGTCCCATTCAACCAACGCAGAAGACGAGACAATAGTTGGGAATCTTAAGTGCCCAAACAAACACTATAAATTTCACCCACACATGAGTAAAGGTCTGTGAATCCAACTGAAACATCGCACTCCCACGGGCCATCAGTTAAAAGCTGAATTATAATGTGTGGATGGGCTAGAGCATGTCTGAGCTCAGTATCAAGCAAAATGGCTCAGACAATCCAGCCCGGGTGCTATGATGTTTTGTGTGGGAGGTATCATGACTTTAAGATCTAGAAAAGAAAATATGAATGCCAGTGTCTGTCTTCACAATAAGTCATGCCAGTGGTTTTACACCTCAAATGACATCAGAAAAAGGAATACTGATGGAGGTTTGCTTGACTGCTGTTCCTTGGTTTTGTTGGGGTTTTCCTTGTGCGTTCTGTTCTCTGACAGCACTTATTTTTCATCTGCTCTTTGGTTCAAACTCAAGGAAGTTCAAACTGCTCTCAAGAATGTCTGTATACAATTTAAGGATGCAGCATAAAAACACTTCCCATATCTAAAAATATATAGATGTCTATTGGTACACCATTTTGCAATGATCTACCAGGGAGTATTGATAAATCACCAAGATATCCCACAAATCATTTCGAAATGTCTAACCTCACTATCAAGTGAGGCAGAACTCTGGCAGGGAAGTGAAATTATTTGGGTAAGATAAGATTGAATAACCGAAGGCATCTCACATGTATTCGAGTGAAAGGGTGGCAGTTTGACATCCAATGCATAAAGACTGCATGATCAGTCAATAACCTCTGTCCATTTGTTGTTCAATGGGGTGTTGGAGGTAATCCTGTTGCTCAACAGGTACAAAAACAGGTGCTTACAAAGCCAAGGGCATGGCTTATGCTTCTTGAACACACACATACACACACACACACACACACACACACACACACACACACACACACACACACACACACACACGCACACGCACACACACACACACACACACACACGACACGCTTGATAAAAACCAAAAAAGAACCACAAAAAAAAAAACGACATGCATGCGCTACAACCTGTCATGTAGGAGTGAGAAGCACATCAGCCGGAGACCCCTGGGGGGGAGGGGGGGGGGGGGGTGCAGTAGTCATAACTGACTGTTAAAGAAAAAAATAATTCTAGATTTTGTAGGAAACATTTCCAAAGAAAGTTCAAAGAAAACACTGCATTAAGCAATGTATCTCATGTGTACAGTACAGTAAAGGTTGAGCAAGACTGAACCATTTGTCATTACAGTATCAGATGCCATTACAAATGTCAGCTAAAACACCAGGCTAATGTCAACAGTCCGTCCCTAATTCGTGGATCTGTGTAAAGGCTAAACAAGTAGGGACTTATTTTTCAAACAAGTTTCCTCAGACAACTTTTTTTCTATTACAAACATTATCCACTGCAGTTCAGAATGCTCCAGCAATAACCTCACAGTGTTACAATCTCTGAGGGAAATATCCATATAAGAGAAAACTATTGGAACGTTTTGGAAGAACAGGGATGTGTAGAAGGCAGAAAAGAGGGTGAGGTGTCACCCAGGTGATTGTGTGACGGGGTGAAACTGGGGTGAGAGAGAGAAAGAGAGAGAGCGCATTGGGAACACTCTGAGGAGGCTCCGTGTGGACAGACAGAGGTATAGGCAGTCAGAGAGCCAGGTCGTGCCGGACAGACACACTTCCCTTCCCTCACAGGACCACCCCACTGCCCTTCTAATCTCAGTTACACATAACACATGTAAACACACAGCATGTCACTCTCTCTCACACACACAAAGATACAGTTAAAGAGAGAGAGAGATAGAAAAGAGAGAGAGAAAGAGAAAGATAGAGACAAAGAAAGTGAGTCTCTTTAAAAGCTCTAGAAAATCCTGATACTTACCTGCCCTGACAGGAAGAGCTGGTATGACCAGAAGCATCCCCATGTCCACCACTTCGTACTCACCATCAGTAGCGTGCGGTGACCATACATTTTGTTAGGGCAGAAAGTCTGACTTTTTTTTTAACAGCCTATCATTTTGAGCTACATTAAAATTACATATTTTACAGGACTTTGCTGTATGCTTAAATCATGTCACAGTCAGAATTGTAGATCAGTAACCCATCAGTTAAGTTTGCACCGTTCTCATCACGTTAAACCAGCGAAGCATAACAAAACTATTTTTTTTTGTTCTGTCTGGCCTGCTAACTATCTAATATTTTTAAGTAGTTGGGTTTTATAACTGCAACTCAAGACAGTTGGGTGTTATGGATAATTGTCTGACCACTCGCTGTAGAAACTAGGCTATATTATAGGATATAGCTCATTCTGAATGCAGCAACCTATGCCATACTTTTGAACACCGTTGCCTTCTCGTTTTTGCGCTGTCAAAAGATGCTATTAAATCCACTAGCTACTAAATCAAGGAAGACACCAGGGTTAGATAACGTATCTTCTAATTTCAACCTGTCAATTTTTTTTTTTTTACAGAAACTCAACACGGTTAACAGGTGCAACACTACTCGCCATTTCTGCATCTTGAAATGAAACGATAGGCCTAATTTATAACTGGCGGAATAATTTGAGTAGTTCTAGAATATGACCATGGGGCAGACTACTTTACGACCGTACAGGCGTCTTTTGCAATCCTTATTGAAGACGCCAGGGTTATGCGATAAATTATTGAGGAATGCGATCGTCGAGGTGCCCTGCCCCAACATTGCATGACACATTAAACTCAACGAGAATCGCCACCATCATCCAAAAGTTGATGTCAATAGACCAAAAATAGTTGGAAAGCCTACAGAAACTATAGATAATTAATGTGACAATCACATTATTAAAAGTAGACTTGGAGCAATGATTTACTGAAGAACTATTTTTTGTGGAGGATGCTTCAGGTAGTTCGCTGCCCCACCTGCCCATATGGACCGCACGCTCCTGCAGTCACCATACTCACTCGTCCCTTCTCTGTTTACCTTTGAACAGTTGTTTTCTCTACAACAGAGGCCAAAAGAAGTTGCTCAAACTAGGCTGACATTAAAATACGAGTTTGTGTTGATGATAATGATTAGCCTACATAACCCACCTCAGATACGCAATTACACCACAGACGGTAGCCAATCTTGCATTACTTTAACGTACATTATGGGACGTTATAGACCATGTCAATAGACCATGTCAAAGCAAGAACGCAATTGACCCCTTGGTAAGTTAGCATCATCTTGTCGCATCTCTGGGGACAATCATCAGCGAAACTAATGAGCCTCCAAAACAAAGCCACAATCGCCTCAAATCGGCGTTCGAAAAGCTTAAGCCCCCGTCACCTGATTACCACCTGAATGCGCTCCAAAATAAAGGTTAACATGGGCCGCCCCTGGGAACGAGAGGGGCCATCAAAAGCACAGATGATCACGCTGGCGCCTGGTGCCCGCGTTTAGACAAACCTGCTGCGAACACATAAAGGTGCGCTCGTACTGATAATAATGACCACGACTCCTCGGCTCTTCCAGCAGATGTCAATGGGGAAAATGGCATGTCTTTGCTTTTCTGTGTCAAACGCTCAGAATGAATAACAATTACGCATTATGTGTATTGAAAGCTCAATCGACTGCGTACCTTGCAGATAGATACTCTCTCTCTCTCTCTCTCTCATAGATACTTGGGCAGTAGGGCCGCAAAAAATCCTGCTTTATGGCATTTTTAAGGCTCCATCAGACCTCTGTCCCTAACAACGGCAAAAACAAACGCCACCGACAAGAAACATTACCTTTCCAACCTCACCTTAGAAGAATAAAATTAGCCTGCTCTTTGTTACGAGACAACATATTAGAAAAAAACTGTTCACCTACTTTCTTAAGATTGCAACCTATGTTTTGCTATGAAAGAATGTGTTGTCATTGTTTATTTTTACACATGCTGACTAATTTCGGAAAATGTCTCAGAATATGCCATAACTTCTCAAATCTAACAAATCCTTGCCAGTTTCAAGAAGGCAGACTGAAGAATGTGGACATAGCTTATTTCTGTCACATGTTGTCTTTAAACAGGTTAATTCTGGCACTTTGTTTCTCGTTTAAGCGATTTACAGTAGGCTTGTACATGGTGGCATAGCCTGTTGCCTTTCACTCGTAACGTTTCTCTTTTTTTTCTACAACCTCTTAACTCCCGCCCCGTCAACCCAACCCATAAAGGGGGCAGGCCACTGTGCGTCATCTAGCGGCTCCACAGAGCTTTATAGGTTTGCATGAGCGCAAGGACACAGACTGATCTGCGAGAAGCGAGCGCTGCACTTTATATACTGGGGCTAAATTTAGGGCTCCATCCTGAACGTGTTTCCTCCACTCGCTCAATTGGTCCAGCTACTCAGCTGCAATATTTATAAGGTAGGAGGATCTCCTGCTGTACAAACTTGAACACTTAAGTAGACCGTTTTTAGTCAGTTCTAAAGACTTGTGAAAAGCAAAGTATAGGCAAGGCACACGTTTTAACCTCAAGAGCAAAACTTTGGACGTATGGAGATGGCCTTATCTGGGACCATTTTACCATCAATAGCAACATTCTCAAACCAAAAGGACAAACTTTGGGAACAAGTAAGTATGCGTTTCCAACTTTCTGCCGGTGTGATGAAATTAATGTTTAAACGATTCTTGAAATGTAAAAAAACAGTCCTCGTATTTTCTGTCTGTGTTTACTTTCTTGGCTTGAAAGACAATCCCCCTAAAGAACGCATCTTGTATTTTTTTGCAGAGGTGGAAAAACGAAGCGGACAAATCCGTATCTTCCAACTGCACTGAACTTAATATGGACAGTTACCGTGGAAGAAAGGACGAAGAGGATCTGAGTAAATACTTAGATCTGGAGTTTATTCTTGCCAACACAACCGGCGCCGATTGCATCGGGGCGCTCACCACAGGTGCGGAGTATTCCATGGCCGGCACGGAACCGTGCAACCTTTACCAAACCGTAAACAGCATGGGCACTTTCCAGTCAAACGATGCCAGCCCACCTCCACCACCCTACAACAACAGCCTCATGGCCGAACTTTTGAGAGTCGATGTTGACAGTTACGGCATGCCGAGCAATGGCACAATTCAAGGAAGATTTCTCATCAACTCAGCGCCTTTTCCCAGACAGGACTTTGTTGACATCAAGGTCGAGCCGTCCATGGACAGTTACGGACCAGTTATGGGCATGGTCCCTCAGACATGTCAGAAAATCAAGCAAGAGGGCAACGTCTCATGCATGATGTCTTTTGAGCAGCCCCGTATTGCCATATCGCCACGGGCAGCTGCCAACATGACTCCACCACTTAGTCCGGATGACCAAGGGAATTCTGAGTGCCAGCCACAAGTCTGCCACAACATCTTCCCGCAGACCTACTCCGCTTATGCCCATCACCCAGCTCCTCCGCCGTCTCAGCAGATGCCACATCCCTACCGGGGAGCGCACCAGTTCGGTATGTTCGAAGACGGTCTCGGGATGCAGCCGAGCTCGCAGAGAGCTCTGCTCACACCTCCGTCGTCGCCACTCGAGCTTCTGGACACCAAGCCCAAGAGAGGACGTCGCTCCTGGCCAAGAAAGCGCACTGCCACGCACACCTGTACCTTCGCTGGCTGTGGCAAAACTTACACAAAGAGCTCACACCTCAAGGCTCATCACCGCACACACACAGGTAAGAAATGCTTCTTTTTTGTTAAATATTTGATATTTCTTCACTTTAGTGCCTATGGTGCCTGCAGAACAGTTTGCCAAGTATTAACTTCTGTGTTTTTACGCGCAACCAATCACGGAGTTTAAAAACCAAGTCTCTTATCTGTGAAGTCAACAAACTGTAACTAATTTCCTCTGTAACTAAAATCCTCCCCTTCTTCTCTAACAGGTGAAAAGCCATATCACTGCAACTGGGAGGGCTGCGGATGGAAATTCGCTCGTTCCGATGAGCTGACGCGCCACTTTCGCAAGCACACCGGTCACCGTCCCTTTCAGTGCCACCTCTGCGAACGTGCCTTTTCCAGGTCGGACCACCTGGCACTGCACATGAAGCGTCACATGTGAACGGACGCAGGACTGAGACAACAGTGTTGAAGAACATGAATTTGTTATGTCAATTGCCTTACAATATTGTGTGTTTTTTTAATTTAATTTCCAAAGGCATTTTCAGTCGTTTATAAAGATGTATAATGTTATAATTTTTTTAACAAATGTAGCTGGTACTACGATTGCAAGAGCAAGAAAATGTCTTTTTGTGTGTGTACATTGGGGTTTCACCACCAACTTGAAAAAGTTGGCTCTTGACATATTTGTATTCAACTGGAACAGTGTATAACAGTGCCTTTTTTTTATTTACGAGTACAAACTACTGTATGAGGGCAAGCCTGTTGACTAGCAATGTTAAAAAAAAAAAAGAAACAGTAATATCTGGATTGACAATATGAGCTCAGTGATATGACAATGTTTTGGTTTAGAAACTGCCTTAAAGTTTCAGTGACTCTAGCTCTTTGTGCATTCTTTGCAAGACAGTTCTTAAGTCATGATGGATTTGGTGTATATGTATTTCTATTGAAACAATTGTATCATATAGGTACAATAACTGTACTCTCAAGCCCCAGTGTACAATACCAAATCAGGGCTTGATGTCCTGTTTTTTTTCTATCAAATGTGTATATAAATTTTATATTGTAAGTAGGGTATTTATTGTAAATATTAAACTAAATTTGAATATATGCACTGTCTTTTGCACTGTTTATGAAAGATCACTTCAATGTGTTCGATCAATGTGTTCGAAATCAGTCTAGTGGTAGGAAGAGAAAGTTGGGCAAAAAGTAAGCAAGAGGGGGGGGGGGGGGCACCTTGAATATTAAAGCTCACCCTAAACTAGAGTCTCTTATTATGGTCTGCTTTAAACCAAACTGGAAAATGATGCCCTAGACATTTGAGCTGTACCAGGCCACAGCTTATGGGGACTAGGGACCATAACAAGGCATTCAGAGAAATCAAGGGTACACACTACTATTCTGAGCCCCCACTCAGCCAGTGGGAACTTGGTATTCCACTTCGCATGGGTGATGCTTTCCAGCTGCAAAGGGGCTGAGGCCAGTAGCATGTGGCTTGCGCCCTATAAATACAAACATTACATTTACATAATTACAGAGAGTGAATTTAGATACGTCTGGACAGAGGGGCCGCAGCGCTCGGCACAGCAGCACCAGCAGCAGCAGCACAGCCGCGAGTGCTGGGGGAGGGAAGGACGGGGGGAGCATGGGGATGACATCAAAGACCTCAAATCCTAAAATTGCACACATGGGCCCCACACTGATGGAGGGATTCATAGGATGAGCTGGTGGGTGCAAATTGGAGGGCAAGAGATCAGGATGAGAGAGAGACAGAGGCAGAGAGAGAGAGAGAGAGATGCATTGTCTGTTACAGGTGGCAAGATGCTTGCATACAACATTTCACTGTTCACAACTGCCAAAACCAACCATGTTCAACAGATGCTTGGCAACACCGAGCACTTTCTCACCACTGTGCACACTAACAAAGCTGCCAAGGGAGCCAGTTTAAAATAAGGGGTGAGCTCAGCTAAGTGTACTTCATGACAAACGTCTTGGACAGACCTCTAGGAAAGTATGGTCCTACACAGAGGTAAATCAGAAAAGGGCAATTTGAAGTCCTATTACTAGAATGTGAATGTTTTCATAAGTTGACCTCAAGTAAAATAGCACAATAAATACAATAATATATACTTTTGTGTCCATTACAATTTAGATGTCAATATCCCCTTGCGGGGAAGTCTATGGTGTGGCATTCATCGTTATCTTTCTTACAAATCACTCCATTTCTGCAAAAAAGAAGAAATGCTTGCTCCGGGCACATCTATAAATAGACAATTCAGTGAAGTGCAAAAGTAGCAGTCTCATTTCACTTTTTTTGTTCTCATCATAGTAACTTTTACTACAAGTCTTGACACACTTCAATAAAAACATGGTGTTCTCCTTTTTTCAAACCGTCATATTTGGTAGAATATCAAAAAAAGAAAGAAAAAAGCCACCATTTTCCACTATTTCATAGCATAGTTACAAAGACACATTAAAGGTGCATTTGTACTGCAAAGCTAGCACTGAAAGGCTTTGTCATGTCACCTGCAAAGATGAAACTGTCACTCCTTTGACTAGCTAAGAGGAGATGTTGTTCCAAAATGCAATGATATGGGTTGGGGTGGGATGGGGGATTTGCGCTGGATGTTCTTCTGAGACGTGGAGGAAAAGTGACCATCTGATTTTCAGTCCTTTCATGAGCCATCCAGTAAATAAAAACTTCCTGAAATTTCCTGTTATGTCAAATTGGGCTAATTAACATACCAGAGCTCAGAGTCATTCAACTGTTAAAATGATTTCCCCCTGATTCGTTCCCGTTTAATTTGAGGTAACATGGTCGAAGATCCTTGCATAATGAAATAAATAATCAACTAGAATAGATCAACTAACTTTCCACAACAATATTTCAGGGAAAGGAATCTTTTAAAAGCACTTAAAAAAACATGTTTGATGGCAATAGTACAGTAAACTGAAAAGTAAAACCAAAAGTGCTCACACACCCAGTCATAGTGAAGCTTTTTACCCAAATCTCCTCTATATACACTCTGCCTTGCATCCCCTCATTCATACACACGTTATTGGCTTGCAGTACTCAAAGCTTCCTGATTGTAGTAGTAGTTTTTAGTTTCACATTCAAACACACACCTCTACAGGTGTAGTCCTGACGGTGTTGACTGACAAACTGACTCCCGAGTTCCACACTAGGCCCCTCCACTCACTCACACACACCCACACACAGGCACGCACGCACACGGACACACACGTTTCAGAGGAGACAATGGCATATAAGTGCTGTGGACTCTGTAGCAACATGATTCAAAGCACATAAAGAAGAGTGAAGACAGGACACTAATGTTTTAGTGATCATTTAATATATGGTATTTTATAATGTGTACCCCTAGTATAATCCAAATCAAATGACAAGAAACCCCAGACGCATGCATATGTTTTATTTTCTTTCCTAGTGACTACTGCATTTAAACAGCGGGATTTTATTTCAGCACTCACAGCCTCTAGTTCACAAGAGCCACTGCTAGAGGGCGCCCTAGCCACTGAGGGCAGTGACGAAACAAACTGTGTGATTATGGACAGTTGGACAGTGTTGTTGACAGTTTTTTTTCTTTCAAAAGGTGTAACCTCTGTACAAGTCTGAAATAACTAAGAGCATTATGTCCGTCGGCATTCAAGCCTGGCAACAGACATCACTCAGATCAGCTAATCAAGATATAACTGATAAAAGCAATGACTTCTTCCAAACAGAGCCCCAGAGGCTGCCAATGTGAAGGTGCATCTCACGAGGCATGCTAACATTATACAAGGTTACATAATTTCTGATTCATCGTGGGTTATATAACAATGCTAACAGTTGCAAACATGCTATAATGAATCAAACAGCATAACTCCAGGTAGTCATGGCAGGTAAAATGTTCCTTAATGACAGACAGCTGTCTACTCCACATTCTCTTCCGTACAGTACAGTGCAGGTCTAGATGTCTTAAAAGGCACCTAATGTTATAACAAAAATATCAAAGCAAAAGGAAGACTCAAAAGACAAAAAGGTAAACAAAAAATAAATGGTAACAGAAAGTAGTGTTAACCAAAAACATCAAAAAACTGACTCATAAGGGAGCTGACCAAAAACAAACCAAACAAGATCTCCACCAAGACACAGAAAATTAGACACTCTTGAAAGAATAACAGAGCAAATATCACAAAAGTCTCATGTCCCTGATTTCCATATTTAGACTTCATTAGAATTTTATTAGGATTATTTATTTATTTATTTTGAAATCACTGGCAGATCAAAGTCTTTGGGTGAGCTGGCGCAAGTTCTTACATGGCGGCCAATAGAAAAAACACTTTAGCAGCCTACATTTAACAAAATGAGCTTGAAAGTCCGCCAAAAAAAGCACCACATCACATTACATTACATTACATTTCTGATGACCTCTATTGGCAGGTTACTGCTTATTGGCATCATAGCTGTATTCCACAGTGCAAAATATTGGAGAGGAAAGAAGAGCCCTTCAAATACATCTTTAAAGCATCTGCAGTTACATAACCACGCAGTATAACATGAAGAGGTGTCCAATAATGCTTATGATGCATCCCTTTCAGTTCTTAGGTAGAGGAGTTATTCCTTTTTAAATGTTAACTTTTTTTAATCCCTTGACGACTAAACATTTTCAAACAAAGTCTGAAATGACGCAGTGGCACAGCAGATGCAAGTCATTTCATAACTGGTTAGTGCAACAAGTTTGCGAAAAGGACAGTCTATAGACAGTTCAACACTTCCTCACACGTCCAGAAACCACAGTGGAACAATTTAAGGTTTAGAGGCAACACATAAATATTGTCGAGATTTAAATAAAACTCCATAAAGGCAACTCGATACCTTTTTTACATTAGGAAACTGAAAAGCTTTCCAACCATTTGAATAGTTACCATCAACAGTCTACAAAAGGAATCCTAACGCTTTAATGAGCACAATTAAAGATGCTCTTACAGACTAAAGTGGCAGGAAGCTCTAAAACAATCTTTAGCCTACTTTTCTACAGTGCATTCATAATTACTTCATATGCTCCACAGTCCATATATATACATACATAACCGAGACCTTTACGGCTTTAGACTAAAGTGACCCAACAGCCGCAGAGCAGCTTCAGGAGACGAGAAAGAGGAGAAGAGAGGAAAGAGGAAAAAGTAGAGGAGAAAAGAGGAAAGAGAGGAGAAAGCATGACTGAGCTCATCATTAAGGGATTTCATCAGTGGAGTTCTGGGAGAGGGTGGGGTGGTGTGTCCAGAATGTTGTCTGCCGGTAGGAGAGTCGACAATTCTGAGGACTTATTTGGTCAAGATAGGGGTCAATGTGCAGTGGAAGACTGGGACCTCATTTTAGTACGTTTTGGCATCTGGAAGGTGGAATTATTTGAGGGATAGTGTTCACACCGATTTGCAGGGTTTTAAGGCTGAACATTTCAAATGGGCCAAGAGGGAGGCTTCACTGACCATTTCAAACTGTGGAACAGGGTCAGGGTGAGTGTCCTGAGCGTCCTCAGGTGACTTCAGACTACGCAGAACAGTTCCAGAAGTTATGAAAATGTCCAGCACAGGTTTTAAGGGAAGCATTCTGCACACCATGTTATCAGTGTGTTTTGAAAAGGGGAGCATCGAGTGAGTGTTGTGAACATCTTCAGGAGGAAACCTAAGGGGATGATTCATTTGAGTAGATCCTCGAGGTCAGCAGTCTGAGTGTATCGTAGGACGACATCAGGTCAGAGGAAAAGGTCCAGGTGAGCGCTGGGACCACGCTCATGCCTCCAGAAAAAGGGTTCAGGGAAAAGCCCCAGGTTCATGTTCGGGGGCAAGGCACCAGGAGGGGACTAGGTGTGAGTGTGTGCAGCGGGGCATGTTCAAGTAAAGGCAAAAGAAGGGGATTTGGGTGTGTGTGTTTGTGTGTGTGTGGGGGGGGGCATGTTCAGGGAAAGTAAGTTAGAGTGTGTGTGTGTGTGTGTGTGTTTGTGGTGTGTGTGTGTGAGGAAGGGGGCTCAGGTGTGTGTGTATGGGGTGTGTAGGGGGAGGCATGTTCAGGGAAAGTAAGTTAGTGTGTGTGTGTGTGTGTGTGTGTGTGTGTGTGTGTGTGTGTGTGTGTGTGTGTGTGGGGGGTCATGTTCAGAGGAAGGGGGTTCAGGTGAGTGTTTTGCTGAGGGCGATGGCCAGCTCCAGGTCCTCCTGCTCCTGCTGGCGGAGTCTCCTCAGCCTCTCCTGCTCCACCCGCTCGCTCTCCCGCTTGGCCCACTCCAGCTGCTCCGCCTCACTTCCAAACTGAGACAGCAGACACCACGGCTTTACACATGCAAGCTGCTCACGCCACACACACACACACACACACACACACACACACACACACACACACGCACGCACACACGCACACACACACACACACACACACACACGCACGCACACACGCACACACACACACACACACACACACACACACACACACACCATTCCATCACAACACATGCTCACGCCGCACACACACACACACCATTCCATCACAACACATGCTCACGCTGCATACACACACCATTCCATCTCAACACATGCTCACGCTGCGCACACACACACGCACACACACACCATTCCATCACAACACATGCTCACGCTGCGCACACACACACGATAACAACACATGCTCACACAACAAACCCAGTGACAAGAGGTGTGCGCACACACACACACACACACACACACTAGAACAATGCATAGTACAACGCACTTAATCAGACACTCCCATCGTGCACTGCAGCTGATTCCCTTGTGCATCACGTGCATTTCGCACCGATCTGTAGGCCATAGTGATATAGACAGAGGAGCACCATCATAGCATAGTTCCAGATTAGCCTATGCAGCAAGTGTTCATTTGGATTTCAGGAAGTGATTCACATGGCAATTTGCTCTACAAGTCAATCACAGAATGAGTAACTGCTAAACTAATTGACTCTGATTTGATTGAATAGAGGAAAACAGAGTGGAATTTATACTTTTCTGTGATTTTGATTGAGTGCACTTTTCAAGCACAGCACACAATTTGGATTCAGACTCTTTTTTTAATGAAAAGCTAATCATCAGACACGAGAGTATGACGGAACATATACCACATGCCAACAGCCAGAGCAAAATGACAGGTTCAGCAACGGCAGTTTTGCACTGCACTATTCTCTGTTTGCCTTTTTTCTTACTATTATAAGGAGTTGAAGTTGCACTAAATTAACCTTTTCTGTCACAATGCTTTGACTGAGGGTACAGGTGTTGCATTTGCAGTGTTGTACTGTGTCCATCAACCCCTTGACAGAGGAGAGAGAGAGAGAGAGAGAGAGAGAGAGAGAGAGAGAGAGAGAGAGAGAGAGAGAGAGAGAGAGAGAGAGAGAGAGAGAGAGAGAGAGAGAGAGGAGAGAGAGAGGGAGGTAGGAGATTTTTGGTGTCCGATTGAATCATGGTCCTCACAGATCAGCAGGCCTACAGGGTGGAGCGTGGGAACTGGTGCTTGTGAGAGTGAGCGAGCAGAGCTTGCTCTTTACGCATGCAAAAGAAATTCAGTTGTGGTCGCCGAACCCTCGAGTAACCTTACCTTGCCACTTCCTGCACCTGGGTAGGAAAACACATTAGAACACACAAAGGCCAAATCAAAGACGACAACAACAACAACATCAACAGCAGCAGCAGACACACCCAGCTGTAGCGCACTAAAGTGATATACAAACTGAAACAACAACTAGAGCAGTTAGTGCCTGAAGAGCACAAACAACAGGGCAGGGCAGAGTCATGCAGATGGTGCGGAGGGGTCAGGAGGTCAGGTGAGACGTCCCGAGATGATGGGAACTGAGATCACACATAAAACACCACACACACACACACACACACACACACACACACACACACACACGGATGGTTGCGTTTTGCTGGGGTGTTTTACGCCACAGAGATGAATATGTGACTAACAAAGATGGTGTGAGAAATGTGTGATGGTGAGGGATATGGGGCACTCAGAGTATGCCTCCTGATCAGATGCCCCTTGCATCATCAGAGAGCTTACAGCCCTTTTAAAATATGTTTAGAGTCCTTTTTTTTTTCCTTCAGCACAATAGTTGATTCTACAGTTTAACAAATTAGAACAAGGAAGTACATAAATGCAATAGGAAAATTAAAAAATCGGCAGCAGGGGAAAACACCTAGCCTATGTAGCGTAGATGGTAAAAGGCTAGGAAACACTGGTGACTACCATCATCTCCCTTAGCATGAGTTCAGCACTAGGTACCAATGTGAGAGCGAAAAGCACAGTGGCATCTGTTAATCCCCAGGACCACACACACACACACACACACACACACACACACACACACACACACACACACACACACACACCAAGGGTTTCTCCACATCATGGAAGCATCAGGCGGTGTTACAGTATAAGCAAAAACCCTCTGGAACAGCCGGTTGATGGTTCTGGTATAGGGTCATAACAAAGGTGCGCCAGCGCCAACATGGCCAAAGGAGCTTCAACGGGGAACTCTTGAATTGTGCAACTCTGATTTCACAGGACCCGCATTTGATCATACTGCTAAGACCGCTCCTACGCAGCGTCTGCATGTGCATTTTAAAATGGATGATACAAACTGCTGATTCAAGATCGTTTGTGAACTGGTCTTAGTCTCTCAGCAATTAATTTTCGGAGTTTCCTCTACATCCGCCAATTAGAAGCTCTAGCCCTTAAGAGTCTTTGTGAATACAGGCCCAGGTGTCCAGGACTGCTATCCTGTGAAAGACGACATAGACCTAGACTACATAGAGCTGACTCAGATTTATTCATCTTCTCAATCTCACCTAACTACTTTCATACTTTAATGAACTACTGACACTAACACAAACAAGTGTCGGATTTAAGGCAGAGAGGTCAAAGAGTGTATGCCTCTTGAGTGACCGAATCTGTGGGCATCTGTCTTGAACAAAGGGTTACAGATAAGACAAGTCACTGTCAGGGGAGCAAATGAGTTTGGATGTGAAGGATGAGAGGGAAGAGTGTGGATGAGACCAATGGCACAAATGAGCTGCATTAGTTGTGAAAAGTGTGAAGTATAGTTGGAGAGAGAGAGAGAGAGAGAGAGTGAGAGTGAGAGTGAGAGTGAGAGTGAGAGTGAGAGTGAGGGGTGGTTGGCTACGAAGCTCGGCACTAATACGAACACATGGCACGGACACAATGGCGACACAAACACATACACACACACACACACACACACACACACACACAAACACACACACACACAAACAGGGGATCCACGCTGAACTTACAGCAGCAATATTGGCCAAAGAGGCGGGCGGGCCTCTCTGGCCTCTACTCACGACGTGACTGGCTGGCCCCAAGGAGTGTCCCGGCGCACCCTGACCTAGGAACAGTTTGCGGAAGAAAGACCATTCTCGTCTTCACAACAAAGAAACACAACAATCATGTGGGCAATTGTCTAACCTCAAGGAACACAAAACTGCTAGAGAGATTAGGCTGCCTTTGTTGGTGTTGGAAGGGTGCAGCTACAGTCATGAAGGCAGGCAGTGTTAATAAATTCGATTTTGATGATACATTTCTATGACCTTAAATTTACCACAGGCCTACGAGGCGTTCACCCATTCAGGTTTAACTACCAATGTCATGATTCATCTACGGTACACTATAAGAGAATACCCACACACTATGGTCAATAGGTTTTCAGGGTTGGTTGGGGGTGCCACACTCTTCTGGTTGCTCAACACCCCCACGATTGGGGTTATTCTACAGCCTACTCTCCTCGCGGCTCACCAAAAACCACAGGGCCGGTTTCAATTCTGCATTCACCAAAGACACCAAGCGGCTCCCTGCACACTAACACAACACAGATGAAAGAAGCCCATTCTATCTTCTCTCTTCCAAACTTTAACGATCATTGCCACTGAACATTAAACATTTGTAACATGACAGAGATAAAGGCCGACTCTATCTGACCATTCATTCTATCCTTCCCTTCTCTCATGGTCGGCAAGAGGTGCTTACGGGGGCAGAAAGAGAGAGAGAAAACTAGAGAGAAAGGAAGAGAGTGTGAAAGAAAGAAAGATGGAGAGAGAGAGAGAGAGAGAGAGAGAGAGAGAGAGAGAATTGCCACTATCACTGAAGCAGTTGGAAGAGAGCAGTGGCAGTGCTATGCTCTGTGGGAACATCACACTCACTTGGCCCGCACTAAAAAAAGGTGTTAGCCATACCACTAAAGATGAGTCAACACTAAGATATGGACAAGAGAGAGAGAGTGAAAATATGTAAAGATGTGCAAGATAAACTGAGACAGAAAAACAGAATCAGCGGCTTCCATTCTCAACAAAGGAGCTGTCATCTATCCAGGCACAGACATCTAGATCTGCCACGCCCTGGTGAGTAATACTATGATAACAGGAGAGTATAGGTCATGCACAACACCACAAACATAGACACTACAAGCAGCTTAGGATACTACAAGAATTTTAGTTTAAAAAAACATTCAAGAAGTAAACACAATGTTCAGAAATAAGTCTGAGTTAGCATGCTAACTGGCTAGTTAGTCAATTGCTGTGCACTACAAGAAAATAAAATTTCAAAGCCATCTCTGTGTGCTCCAGTGAACCTTCTCCCTTTCCACATGATCGGTCCTCTCCCGTAAAGCAACAAACGTGAATTCAGAAGCGTGGTGGAACTACTTTTTTACTCAGGTGTTCATTCATGGAAAAAGGAATATCATAAAGCATGTGTTTAATTAATTCTGTTGAGACAAATATAAGCATGCCCATATGCTTGCCAGCCCTGCGATAAGAACCTGAAGAGTCAACACAGCTGAACTGGATAAGTTCTCAATTCGGTTTACAACTACTTCTTTCCTGCTTTAGCTAATGGTCCTATTCCGTACTGGCCAAGGCCGTAGGGCAAGGCAACCAGGCTCTGTACAAATGGAACCTGCGACCCATTAGACCGTCCAAAAGGGCTGGTGTGAGAGGTCAGATTACAGGCACCCACACAGCTAAGCATCCTTAACCACATCTGAAACACTACATGAGAATAGAGAACCTGCTGAAGGCAGTGATTTTTCAGAGCCACAGCCATTTCGGTCTCAAAGATGGGCCCAAGGTCAGATAAAAGCCAAGTTAATGAGTCATAAACCAGACAGTCATAGACCAACACACTCACAATCAATAAGACACTCACACACAGCCACAGTTTCTGTGTATGTACCTGGTGGGAGGTTTGTCTCCCCATGGTCACATCCCTTTGGAATGCTGGACATCACTTCCTGGACAGCCTGTGTCTTAAGCTCACATGCAGATGAATCATCTTGAGCTGCTGCATCTTTTCATCAGGCTGTGATTATCTCTTGGTCAGCTGATATGATAAAGACTTTTATGAGGTATCTGCTTTTTTTCTTCTGTGGAGTTCATGTGTAATATGTGCTAATCTATAAACATCATTTTGTGCCCCCAGTGTTTGCTCTTTCACCTCCACCATAAGGTCAACTGGTTAAAAAAAAAAAAATCCCAGCGCCAAGTGACTAGGTCGCGCCTCTGCTCTACAAACATCCAAAAGGACTACCACAAAACACACACACACACACACACACACACACACACACACAAACACACAAACACACCACGTTCAGGGGTACCAGGGGTTATGGAACTCCAGGGTCAGGGTGCAGCCCTGTGCTGACTGGATTTGTCGACAGGCTAATTCATAGTCCAGGCGACTAATCCTGACGCAATGACAAAATGTTTAACAGAACATCATCTAGTTTCTATAGCAACTTGCACATTTTCTAATGGGTGCAAGTTGATTTGTTATTTAGGCAACGTGAGCATCGGACATGTAACGATGAGCCTAGGTCACAAACTAGCAAAGATTTGCATCACAACTGGCACCACGATGCGCCGGGCATTAGATTGGGCCGCATGTCTTGACCTTGTCCAGACCTTTCATCTCTTTAATAGTTCTCCTCAAGAGTTCCCTATTCTAATTTTTGCCAATTTTCTGGCCGATTTACCAATTCAAACAACTGTTTTTCGGTACTTTTAATTACTCTTCCACCACACAACCTTCAACTAGCCAGTGGTGGGGGAGAGAGAGAAAAAAAAAAAAAAAAAAAAAAAAAAAATCACACTTCACTCTGGTGAGAACCAAGCGGTTCCATGCCCACACAGTTTCCTGTTGATAAGCTCAGAAAACGAGAAACTCACAGAAAGGGGAAGTTATTTCAGGCACACATTCACACACACATTCATGGCATGCAGCAGGCCTCACTTCATCTGAACACACTGACACACTTTTCATTTCAGCCTTGGCTGTCTATCCCCCGTCATTGTAATTATGTGAGTTCAACACATGTGGCGGTTTCAGTTAATTGATTTTGGTTCACATCAACAGAGTTGGATCTAACACGGGTCTGATGCCAGATTTACCTACCTTCACTTAGAGACATTGTCATCTGGAATTGGGGGAGGGGACGGGGGGCATTAGATAATATCAATCACTAGGTGATGCATAGAGAAATAGGGATTCCCTATCAGTACAATCCTGGTATGTCCTTTACGTAGGGCTAAACAATGTTATTAAATCGGCACAACCCATTAATGTGCTTTGGAATTGTATATAAAGAAATGAATGCCGATTCTTACTGGGGGGCTACACCAGGCGCGCAACTGTGTTGCCTGTGTGGAGCACAAAAAAAGACTACTCTAATTCTAAAATTGTGTGTAGCACTCTTGCATCTTGTGTATCCATTTTCATTAGCATATGCTCCTCAGTTGCACGCCCAATGTAGTCCGGCAGTTACATCCCTTACAATGGTCATAACAACTAATGACCCTCTGAGGGCCTACACCGTGAGAAAAAAACCCATCACTCAAATATTCAGTTAGCCTAATTATGATTCCTTGGCAAAGTCCCAAGTCCTAACAGGCAGGGTTGTAATTAGGAAAGCCTATTAGCAAGATTAAACAGTCTAGAGATATGATCTCATGAGCAGGTCAAAGGTTGAACTCAGATTTATCTCACAGTATGTTGCTTTCTAAAGTTTTAAAGTGGTGCACAGCCCTGCTTCACAAAACTAGGATGCTGAAGTCAAGCTTAGGCACTTTGATGGCAAAGTCCATAACTTTGATGGTATTATGTCAAAAAAAGAACAAAGCATTTGAAATCCGTCATTTTCAATTAGTTGTTTGAATATAACTCAACAAAGAAATGTTTCAGGGGGGGTTCTGTACTTACTGGAGCTATATGGAGGAGGGGCGGGCTTAGGAGGTGGGGTTTTCTTAGGAGGATGAGAAGGCCTTCTCTCAAACGCCGATCCAGAAAAGTTCTATTTACAGGACCAGACACAAAAAACGAGACGATAATGCGTTTCAGAAGTCACTGGACTTCTACACTGTGCTGTGAGCTGCTGTGGATAATAGTGTCTGCTAATTGTTTTAGATGGACTCCAGCAGTTTATTACACCCTTATATCTCTGCTCTGCTTCTCTTTAAATTATACATTCAGAAGTTAAATTAATACATTAAGAGTGTGTGTGTGTGTGTGTGTGTGTAAGGCAGTGGCATGACGACAGTGGTGTGACTACATCTGCAGCATCGATCAGATGCAGATCGATCAGATGCAGATCACGCATCATATCCCAACCCTGTCCTCCACCCTACCTTTGACATTTGCCCAAAGTCGGCAAAGCCCCTCTGGGCTCCAAAGGCACTGTCAGCAAAGGGGTCCTCTGTTCCAAACGGATCTATGGAGAGAGGAAGCAAGATGGATGGGGGGGGGGGGGGGGTAGTTTGAGGAACAGAGGGAGGCAAGAAGGGAGAAACACACACACACACACACACACACACACACACACACCTTAATGGAAACATCTAGTAACACAAAATTCCTGCTATTTTAAGAGTGAGGGGTATGCGACCTGACCATTTGCTTTTCCATGACTTACTGGGGCAGCAAAAAACGGCTTTTTGTTGGACCTGACGCATGTCTCTAATTAACTCATTACAGCCAGTAAGTGGTCTTTCTGTTCCTGGCTCCACGACTGGGCCTCTGTTTGCAACACTGTGGCATGCGCCGGGCTTAATGAATAAACTGACAAATGCAGGTTGACGACAGCAGAAAAAAGATGGGGGGGGTAACAAAACAAAACTTTGTAATAGAATCTGTTTGTTGTGAGGTTGAAGTTTGAAGGGTGACATTCATGACGATATGAATCCAGTTATTCTTCTCCGAGACACTACTTTTTCTTCACCTCAGAGGGTGTTATGGGTGCAGTATGTTAAAAACAGGGTGAGCTGTGTGCTCTCACACGCATGCATCTGCATCCAGAGCCTGTGTGTTTCTCATAAATTAAAACAACTTCCTTCAGAAGAACGAGTAAAGAAATAAAAATAGGAGTGACACAAATGAGTCTGTGTATGTTTACGCGTGTGCGTGATGGGAGTGCATACCTCCATGTGCGTGCGTGCGTGCGTGCGTGTGTGTGTATCTGTAAGTGTGCCTATGCGTGTATATATATATATATATATATATATATATATATATATATATATATATGTGTGTGTGTGTGTGTGTAAGTGTTCATGTGTCTATGCATGTACACATGTGGGTCTGTGTGAGAAAGGCAAGAGTAAAAAAAAAAAGTGTGTAAAAACAGCTCCCTTGCCTGAGCGTGTCCCCCCCTCTCTCTCCCTCTCTCAGGTATGCCTGTGTTGCTGAATAGAGAGCCTGAGCTTTTCTGTTATGCTTGGCCACAAAGCAATGCTTGTTCCTCTAGTACTATTTTCAGCAGGACAGCAGTTAAACGTGTAGGTTGGAGCCCCAAATATAGACTTCAACCACAGGAAAATGTGAGGCTACACATATATTTCACTAAAACCGCTGCCTAAAACAATAAAATATATCTATAAATGACCAAAAAAAAAGAAAATAAATTCTGACTAATAACCTGGTCAAGGATATGTTGTATTAAAGCAACTTTCCTATTTTTTACTCACGTGAAAAAGTTTAGAGATGGATAAAAAAAAAAAATCATAACTCATTTTCAGGGTTAAAGTCGACAAAGTTTCATGAAGTGTGAACATGTTCGCAGACAGATTTCTCCACAGAGTGACTGACTCGGATTTCTAGCAACATGGACCTCTACCACTCCACTTCAGGCCAACGGTTCCTCACCTCAAACACCTCAGGCTTCATCCAACCTGACCTCAGCTCAAGAAACATCAGGCTACACATGCACAAGCATCCACACACACACACACACGTCACAAGCACGTACACATGTGTGTGCGTGTGTGCATGCATGTGTATTGCCAGCCAAGAAAATGTTACAAATGCACATGAAGTACATACAATGTCTGTAAGTGTGTCTATTTTCTATGTGCATTTGTGCTCCCCAGAATGTCAATGGTTGGTGTTTTTTGTCTCTAATCAACTGCCGTTGATGATTGCAAGAACAACACTGAACTTAACAGTGAGCTGACGCTGTGGCCTGTGGCCTGCAGGCTCTCTCTACATCGCCACTCAAGCCGCTGGCACCTGCTCCTGAGTAGAGTTCAGCGTTTGTGGAAGTCCTGGTGCACCTTGCGCAACACTCTCTCTCTCCCTCCTTCTCTCTGTAAAAGTCCTGACCCACCTTACGCAAGACCTGCACAACTTTATTTTTTTCCCCTTCCTTGCCCTTTCCCCTGTGTGTGTGTGTGTGTGTGTGTGTGTGTGTGTGTGTGTGTGTGTGTGTGTGTGTGTGTGAGGGGGGGTGCTCATGACTTCCCTTTTTCTCCGACCACTGGTGCTGGTAGGAGCACGACTGGTTGTTTGTATCTCTAACATTCTGGTAACGTAACACTACGGCATGGTTTCAATTCCCACTACGCCAACAAACTGATTATATGCATCAAAGATTCCAGCGCACAGTGCTCCGCTCTAAAACCTTTGATGTGTACACTTCACATGCACAGTTGGTTTGTATCAAAGAGTCTGCTAAATAGATAAATGTAGGGTATAACGCATGCACCTTCACTGTAGACAAAAGGAGAAGCCTGGCCTACCCAAATGATGATGAAGGCCTGGGCCGCCCGCAACATGTCCACGCACTGCAAATGAGTATTTCTTACCGCACTGTAAAGTGTAGGTTTACAACCTTTTACTTTCTAACGTTTTAGAACTGTGCACCCATAATTTGGGGGGGGGGGGGGTGAGGAGAGTATCTTCAGGAGGGGAGCCACTTTTTCTCTCCCTCCCTCCTCTCCTCTCCCCAGACGGACATCACAAGGGCCGAGCCCAAGACAAACACACACACACTGGATCTACAGACAGATTGAAATAAACAGCCTGTGTCGAACTGCAGTTGTCCACTTTGAGACACACACACACACACACACACACACACAAGCAAAGGAGGCCTGCCATTTTCAGCGAGGCGGGTATGTTTATCGCTTCAGCGGTGACAATGCACTGAGACAACTGTGGCTAGAGTATAAATACACACAGTCGGAGGGAGGAGGAAAAGAGAGAGAGGCCATGCTTAGTTACAGGGCGTTGGACGACGGACAGATGGATGGATAGATGGACTACCTGAGTCTTTGGGCTTAGCAATGGACTGGGCGAAAGGGCTGCCACCTCGGGATAAGTTGGTCTGGGTGTGGGGAGAGAAAGAGGGAGCGGTCAGCTTAGGGAGTGAAAGTTAGAGATGTGTCAAAACAAAATTTCAAAATAGCACAACAGCACTGCAATTTCCAAAGGAAGGTGTGGATATCATGTGAAGAATAGCAACAGCTTGGCAACAGTTCTGAGGAGAGATAGGCATTACACTACCTTTGTGGAGCTCTGAGGAGAGATGGGCATTACACTACCTTTGTGGAGCTCTTCCCAAACGGGTCCCCAGACGCAAAAGGATCGGCAGATTTGAAAGGGTCGCTCTCTTTGAAAGGATCCCCTCCAAAAGGATCTGAGGGAACGGACAGAACTGGGTATGGGAAACATGACATTTAAAAGAAAGTGTTTTCCCCTCATGGACGCCCACGCTTCTACAAAAGCCAGCAGGCCTTATGGATGCCCAGTGGTGATTAAGGGCAGCTTGTTGGCATTTGAGAGCCCCATGCCCATAAAGATGCCCCTTGTTCTCACTAAATCACCAGAGGCTTTTAGAACATCCACAGCTTCAGCGCTGGCACCACTCATGGACTCCCAAATGGTTTTTGAGGTCCTAATGAACTGCCTTAGTGAGAGCAAATACTGACCACACACGCACGCACGCACGCATGCACGCACAGAGTGGTAGGAGCTAGCACTGTGAAAAGCAAACTCAAAGGTTCTGTTCACGGTTTCTTCCTTTAAGGACTTTATCCGTGCCATAGTTGCCTTTGTGTTTTTTCTACGGGGGATCATGTTCATGCTGGGCTCTGTAAAACCCCTTGAGACATTCATGTTTTGTGGCAGCACACAAATAAAACTGAATTTTATGCTGGTTTGAAAGTGTGTGTGTGTGTGTGTGTGTGTGTGTGTGTGTTAGCATATACAAGTCTGGAAAAAATTAAAGGTTGTATCAGCGATAGCGGGGTAACATCATTTCTGTTGATGTTCAAACAAAACAGACAGCTCGCTACTCCCTCCCCCTCCCTCCCGTGCAATTGAAACTCTCCTGAACGTGCATCTCGTCGGTTATTGGTTGGAACACTTTATTTTGCTTTTGAGTGGTTGGCAATTGTTTTTGTGTGCAGATGTGCAGCCTAGGCTGCCTACAGAGACGCGTTGTTTTGGCGGCCTGCTTATGGGGCGGGCAGCTAGCGGATTGTTAGGACAGATTAGGACCTTTTTTAAGCCCGCAATCGCTGATACAACCTTTAAGAGACCACTGCTTTTTTTGTTATGTATGGTTGCTAAGTGACAATTGAATGAGTCATATTCAAATTTGCAGTGGTCTCTTAATTTTGAATATGACTGTCAACTCATTCGTATGTTACTCATAGGTTGACATCAGAAACACGTGTAGTGGTCTCTTCATTTTGTCCAGAGCTGTATGTGCATGTGTTTGCAAGAGTGCAGAGGGAGAATAGGAGAGGCAGTGGAGAAATCAGCTCACCTTGAAAGGGATCTGATTTAAAGGGGTCCTCGGATTTAAAGGGATCTGCTGGAGTTTCTTTGGCAGTGTGGTTGAACATGGCTATTCTAGATCTCAAGGAGCTGGAGCTGCTCTCCTGTTATGAGAGAGAGAGAGAGAGAGAGAGAGAGAGAGAGAGAGAGAGAGAGAGAGAGAGAGAGAGAGAGAGAGAGAGAGAGAGAGAGAGAGAGAGAGAGAGAGAGAGAGAGAGAGAGAGAGAGAGAGAGAGACACACACACAGACACACATTCAGGACTCTATCAACAGCACTCTGCATAACACCAAGGTCAGGTAAGGGACAGCTGTCAAAACGTCTCAGCAGAAGGAACCTGGTGCTTTAACAACAAGGGTGCATTTTTTTGCACTGTGAGCCCACCGACAGAGTGCATCAACACAGCATCAGCTACTGAGATGTTCTGAAGGATAAGACCTGTAAAGAGCCTGGGAACAGGATAAGTTTCTCAGAAATATTTTTTTAGTCAATACACAGACATCCATACAGGATAGTAAAAGTGATGTAAACCACACATCTACCCACACACACACACTGCACCAAACGCATAACCACCTACACAAACACACAAGTACACAACTAAATCTCACATACAAACACACAGGATTTTAAACAAAACAAAGAAAAGAGAGCACATCACTCCAGTCCTCAGGACTTAAAGTTCTACTCAGTGTCTATAAGACACAGTTAATGTTCAGGGCAAAACATATTGCAGATTTGTTTGCTCAATATAAACCTGGTATCGGAACGTTACCTATTTCCGTCCTTTTACGTGTATGTGTCACTTAATATTTATTTCTATACAAACCAAGACGGCGGATTCCTAAAGAAACGCAAGCACCAACACTTAGAAGTGTATCTAAATTAGCTATGTACTATGTGACTCAAAGAGCTGTAAACAGTGTTGTAAGGCTGTGTGTACAAATCTGCTTGGAGCTCCAGTGGAAATTTGATTTCGCGACGAGAATTCTCGGTCTAACCACTGATATGTGCTTAGTGAGTGGGCGGAAATAGAGCACCCACTAGCCCAGCACCAAACTCTGAGCACGGTAAACAAAATTGGATTTATAAGGCAGTAAATGCTCCCGTTAAGAACCAAACCAGATTTTGTTCAAATCTACACACCAATGGCTACTGAAAAATGTAATGTTAATTTATCAAATGTTATTTTGAAGTATTAAAAAACATCTTTGTTTTAGAATTTTCGAACGAAAGGGGCTAGGGGCAGAAGTTGGTGCTTTTACCAAGCTAACCAACGTCAAATTGGCTAAATTGTGTAGCAGAATATCTGTTAATGTGTTAAAGGAAAATGCTGGTATTTAGCACTTTGAGTCCCTTTTCTGTTTTTTTTTTTTTTTGGATGAACTATAGTGGTGGACACCGAAATTTTGACGATTGGTCATGTCTCGATTTTTCTGACTAGTGTTGAATCGCCTTACTGCTTCAGAGTGGCTGCCTACAGGCACGCACAAACATGTCCTTAAAACAACCCTTAACGTTTGTTTTCAAAACTTGTTTTCAAAACTGTGCAACTCACCAAGTTGTTAAGGTGTTTGTTGAATATTTGAGCCTTAAGCATAGACTGTAAAAGGTGGTCATGCGGAAAAACTACAACCAGGGAATGTCTGCTACAACCAAAAAAGCCCCCGTTTCCGTTTCCAGTGGCGCAGTAATATCAACGTGCAATGAGTCTTCCACCAGAAATCAATGGGATTTTACAAAATGGCAAATAAAACACGACAGAAACTGTATTTCGCTACGCTACTTGTTTTGGAACATCAACGAACACTCGTTGAGTTGCACAGTTTTGAAAACGAATGTTAAGAGTTGTTTTAGGACATGTTTGTGCATGCCTGTAGGCAGCCACTCTAAAGTAGTCAAAGGCAATTCAAAAGGAGTCAGAAAAGTCGAGACAGGACCAATCGTCAAAATTTCGGTGTCCGAAATTTAGTCTAGTTCATCCAAAACAAACCAGAAAAGGGACTCAAAGTGCTAAACACCGGATTTTTCTTTAACGTTAACATACTAGGGCTGTCACTTTACGTTCGAAAATCGATTGCACAATCGATTGGACCAAACAACACAAGTTTCGAAAACTAAAATAGGGAATCGATTTTAACCAAATATGTACACTATTAATTTTAAACGAATTAAACAAATAAAAAGGATAGATGTAACAAAATTCACAAACAATAATATAAGAATATAAAAGAATTCCGACGTGCAGTAAGCATTGCGAAAGCTAAAAAGAAAATTCCCACTAATTTTACGCACCGGAAACAGCTGTTTCAATCAGCTGCTGTGCTGCTCGTGTTTTGCCAAAAAATGGAGGACAACGCGATCAACCTGTGCGACATGAGAGAGATGAGCGATAGGCCCTAATAACTTGAGGAGTTCAATGTGTAATTACTTCGGATTTTTGGTATATCAAACTATGGAGAAGAACAAAGCGGTAGGCTATGCAAACTGTGCAATCAAGTTCTATGTAGGCAAAATTTGTTTGACATTTCTAAATGTAAACACAGACACAGATACGTTGTTGAAGACTGCAGTAATGTTTTTTACTGATGTCATGGCAGTCCACTCGGCTTATTGTTTTTCGAGAATGTTGCACTCCTGTTTGTCATTGTGCGTGAAACTTCACGCCAATAAATCAGAAATATTGCTGGCTTGCGTCTACAAGCGCCCTCTTTACGTTAATGCCTGTTAGTTGTTTGTGGATTGGCCTATATTTGGCGTTGAAAATGGAAACGTCTTTAGACATGAAAAATCAATTTTACAATAGATTCAATGAACACTTATGTCTCAAAAATCGAACACGATTGTTTCACAAAAGTGACAGCCCTATAACATACCGGACACCTATTCAGCCTGTTGTTCTGTGTGCTATTGTGTTAAGAACTTGCCTTTCCAGATTAAATGTCTGGTCTTGGATTTTGTGAAATACATTTCTAAATAAATGCCACTTATAGTCCAGAAAATACTGTATAATATAATATAATATAATATAATATAATATAATATAATATATTCTTCTTTTTATTATATTATAATATAATATAATTATCATTAATATTTTTTTTGGTATGGGAATTAATATTATTTTGTCTTTGTAGTACTGTTTACACATTTATTTTTGTCACCATTGATTGATCTAGTGTCCTGTGCATAAATGTAAAGCACATTTAAGGACCATTTTGTATGATATACTGTACTATATAAATACATTTGAACATGATCATGCACAAGCAAATCTTTACACACCAACGCATACACACATGCAAACAAAGCTTAACACACATATAAACACAAGCACACACCTTGCCTTCGTTGAGGCGATCCAGGGGTCTGTTGTTGGGCAGGGGGTCGTTTAGCTCAGGGAAGCGGGACAGGTCACTAAGACTTCCGTTCAGGGCCTTGCTGTACTCCTCGATGGTCTTGGTCAGCTCCTGCTGGCTGCTTTGGATCTGGGCAAGCTCACTAGTTGCCTGAAGTTGGTAGGAGGCAAGGAAGAGGAAAAACATATTCACATCGAAAAAAGCAACACACACACACACACACACACACACACACACACACACAGAGATTGTTTCATGTTGCAATCTATTTGTTGTTCAGTATATGCAAACAGATAGATAGATATGTGTGCGTGATACAATCAGGTACAAAAAAAAAAGAAATCATACAAGATTGCAGCACGTGCCAAGACCTTCCCTATCTGCTGTTACGATGCAGTGAACTCAAGTGCCTGCAGAGAGGATTGAGAAAGTTGCTTAAGTTGTTGCACAACACTTTTGTGCTGTATCTGGACTTCTGAGAATCTCATTTCTGAGGCTTGGGTCAGTTTCTCACACATACGTGTACACACCCTGCCATCACCACCGTTGAAGAACCACAAAATCTAGGGCCCCGTTGTCCCCGAAAAGTCTTTAAATGCTTAATGTCAGGTTAGCAGGTCACTGAATGTTTATAACTGTGAGCAGAAATGTTATTCTTTCATATATTCTTTTGCACCCTGTGGAATCTTTTCCACAATTGGTGTGGATGAAAAAAGCAGAAGCAATTTGCTTCTGTCCAAAGCCACATGTAAGAACATCAGATTGAGTGTGTGTGTGTGTGTGTGTGTGTGTGTGTTGCCTCACCTCTTCTTGAGAAGTCTTGAGCAGCTTGAGGATGTCCTGCTGAAGTGTGTGTGTGCATGCGTGTGTGTGTCACCTCCTCCATCTTGTTCTGAGAGCTCCTGATATGCATGTGAGAGTGTGTGTGTGTGTGTGTTCTCACCTCCTCCATCTCGTCCTGAGAGCTCTTGAGCAGATTGAGGATGCTCTGCAGCTTGGCCTGCCCAGCGCGGATGCTCTCCTCCAGCTGCTCCTCCTCCTGCTCCAGGCAGTATAGGTCTGTACGCGTGCGGCTCAGCTCCTTCTCCTGCCCCTGCACCTCCTGCTCCTGGGAGCTGATCTCCAGCTGCAGGGACACGACCTACACATGCACGTCCACCCACACACATATGTGTGTATAAGTATCTCCATTAAAAATGTAGCATATTTATGGTATGAATAGGAATTTTTTAGTGTAAGCGACTACCAAAAAAAGCAAAATGGTACTGCATTGTGTTAGTATGGACAAAAAGGAAAAACTGTGTGTGTGTGTGTGTGTATGTGTGTGTGTGTGTGTGTGTGTGTGTGTCTGACTGCTGACCTTCTGGCTCTCGTTCTGGTACTTGCTCTTGGCGTCGTTGATCTTGTCCTCCAGCTTGGCCCTCTGCTGGTCCATCTCCTGCAGCCGGTCCTGAGCCACATGCCGCTGGGCCTCCAGGTCCTGCACACCACTGCTCTCCTGCTCCAGCTCCCCCTGCATGTCCTGGACACACACACACACACAGCTCACTGACCACACTGGAGCCCACACAACAGGAGAACGCACAACACGAGAAGACACAACAGGAGAAGACACAACAGGAGAAGACACGACACGAGAAGACACGACACGAGAACACACGACACGAGAACACATCTTCACACTTCAGTCTGGCTGGCTAATTTTTTTAGGAGGGTGATTGACAGGAAATGAACGGGAGAGCGAATGTGTAGAATAATGTAGAATTGGGAAAAGTCCACAGGTCAAAAATCAAACCTGGGTCCCCGTGGGCACTTCAATCTGAATGTGGCATGTTGGATGCTGCCGCTTGCGACATAATTACACTTTCCCCTAATTGGCCTACAATAAGAAAAGTCCTACAAATTCAACTTTATTGATGTTTACATTAGCATTAGCAATAAACATCGTCAGCTTAGCACAAGGCCTTAACTCCTAAACTTGGCCAGGAAGAACTCCTCTTCAACAGGAGGCACCCTTCACCAGAACCCAGCTCAGAGGGGACTCAGGGGGTAAGTGTATCATCTAGTCAGCTGTGTCTGCAGTCATCCACAGTGCACAGACTTCCCCATGTATATAGAGCTGGATAACCAGCTGAGGCGGCCAGGTCAGATGCTAAACACACCACTGTTCTGCTCACCTTAGGGGGGTTTCCAGGAAAGCGTTGATGAATAACTGCCATCATTAGAGGACAGCCAGACTATCATTTTGGATCTTCCGCTCAACAATTACCACTATGGCTACGTGCTTTTGAAAATAAATAAATAAATAGGGTCTCCAGGTCTCACCTGAAGTTCACTGTTCTTGTGTCTTAAAGTCTGCTCCATCTCCCTGATCTCCTGCTCCAGCGTGACCTTCTCCCTGTGACGACAACAAACTCTTATAACAAATGACAGCAAACCTCAAGTCCAGTGGCCTGGAGCCAAGATGAAACGAGCTTTAGTCACAGCACAAAGGCTCTCATTCTCAAAGCTGAAGGGGAGAGAAAGCCAAATGGCAAATCCCAAAACTCCCATAGCAACATTTATGAACAAAAAACACATACACTTATGCCCTTTTCGCCAAAATAAAGACAGAGGCGAGAAGTTTAAAGCGATAAGTCCAATCTAGTGGTGGTTGGGACTATACAGCCCACTCTGCAACCCCCCCCCCCCCACACACACACACACACACCTCTGCAGTTGATTGATCTCCTGGATGATGTCATCCAGCTCTTTGGTTCCAGTGAGCTCCAGAGGCACCACTGAGCTGCTACTGACAGTGTCCTGCGGGCGAGAGACACAGAGTCAGACTGGGAGAGAGAGGGTGAGAGTGAGTGAGAGTGAGTGAGAGAGAGAGAGACAGAGAGAGTGAGAGAGACAGGGTAAGATATGTATTTCAGCAGACGGGTTAGTAAATGTACCAAATAGAAACACACACATACAAATGCACACATACACACTGACTGCACCTGTGGTAAGGCAGAGAGTGTATCTGCGGCAAAGTAGCTCACTGAGGTCTAACCACAGCGTTCACACATGGCACAGTTCACAGCACACATTGCTCTCTCTCGCTCACTCTCTCTGATATGGGTGAGATGCATATGAAATCTAAAATATTACTTCCAGTTCCAGTAAAATGGGAAGCACTCTGAAACATCAGATATAAGGGGTGTAAAGGTACAGCTATACTTATCAAACCATTTAGGTACAGGACGTTAAGGTCAATACAGATGTGTACTGAATACAGTCTTAAACAGTAATCAACAGCAGGCTTTTTTGTATGTGGACCATGTCTCAAATTAGAGTTCCCACACATATTAAGAGGACAATATATCTGACTGGTTCATTAACGCCAAATGTGTTGAGCATCAGCAATATTGTCAGTGAATGTTATGCCAGAGTACTTACGGGCTTACTGTACCAAAAATTAACCAAACCATGACTATCACTAAGGTATGTATCGAATTGTGAATTTTGTTTGCCGTTACACCCCCATCAGATATAGCGTTATTAGCATAGCTTAGCATAAAAGAGAGGAAACATATGATATGGAGCCATAATGGAAAGATATCAAAAAGCTTTTGATATCAGAGAATAAAAACAATAAACAAAGACACAGCAGTCTTGAGGGTGAAAAGAATAGTGCAGACAGTAGAGGGCAGTATGTGCTCACATTGAGACAGATAAGACAGATGGAACTAGTGCAGGAGAGCTGTCAAACTGGTGCCAGAGATAAGGTGTATGTAATGCATTTCGTGGCTCGCCCACGGGCACAGAAACGGGTGACAATTATTGGTGTATTGGTGTATTCCATTCGCGGTTATTCTACTCTAGTCAACGCAACAGGACTTTACTCACACGGCGACTGTTTAACACAGCCCTTTGGGGTGTAAGAAGAGGAGCCGTAAAGCCATAGAAACCCTGCAGGAAAGAGGATCAAGGTGAAACGAGCACACACACAAACAATCACAGAGCCATGACAGAGGGAAAACACAGATAGGTGAACCACACACGGAAAAAGAGGAGAAATGTTCATTGGGATATATGAATGCATATTAGGCTACGTTTATACGGTGTCGATGAAAAGAGAAGACGCAGAAGTGGCGTCTCGTCATTTTTTTATTCGCGTTTAGACGAGCATTCTCAGGGAGAAATCTTTGTTTATATGAAGACGCAAGAGTAGGCCTATGTGATATTCGATTGGATATGCATTCCAGACTGCTTGGTGGTGGTGTGATAGAACCCCGGTACGTCACGCGCAGACATTCTAATTTGACAGTTTAGCCAGAGAGGTAATCAAGGATCTTTGGTTTAGCCGTTTAGACGGAGACACAACCCGGGTCGTCTTCAAAACTCTACACTCTGGAAGGAGTCTTCAGATTTGTGCGTCTTCAAGCCCCGATGGCGGGGTCGCCGTGTAAACGAAAGGCACTTATGATAAAATATTTTGTCGTCTTCCTTCGCAATCGTTCTCGTATAAACGGCCCCTCAGAATTAGCCACCCTTCTTCAAGGTAGAGCCAAAGTATGAAAATAAAACAGAGAGACAAGAGAAAATGTCCCTGTCAATTAACACATAAGGCCCCAAAAAGCAAAGACTCAAATCGGACCATATCAGCATGGGTTAGGCAAAGGTTGCCCTCCTGGAAAGTCAGGGAGAGGGAATTAAAAGCAGGTAGAATTTAGCTCCATGCAAACATGATTTGTTTTTTAACAGTGTGAAACTAGCTCAGATGGTTGGGAGGGTGTCAGATTGGCCACTCCTGCAATCAAAGAGTGCCATCTGAGTTGCTTCAAGTCAAGGCCTCATTTAAGACATTCTGAAGGATTGGGCATCATGAATGCTGTCTTTCAGTATGTTTTGTGTACAGAAATAACAAAGAGCTTTAAATGAACCATTCTGAGAACGTCAACTATCTGCCACTTAAATGCGCAGTTGCCAACACCTGATGGTAAACACGTTGATAGGAAGTTAGTGGATCTATGTGTGTGTGTATTTACATACATACATACATACATACATTTGGGTTTGTATCTGTGTTTGTTTTCAAAGTGTGTGTGTGTGTGTGTGTTGGATATATTACTCACAAGCCCTGATGTCCCCTTCTCTGATGGAGGGATCATGTCTAGGGTGAGGACTTGAGGGGGGTCGAGGCCTTTGGTGACCTTCTGCTGGATGAGGTACATGGCCAGAGAGAATTGCTCCCTGGACAGCTTGCCCTGCTGTTTGGTGTCGGCCAGAGACCTGAAACGAGTACAGGGCTTAAAGCAATAAAAATGTCTGTGCCTGAAGTTATCAGACATTTATGAGAACGTCATACTGTAGTCTCATTGCCTATTTTCAAATCTTAAGCATACCAGCTCACGCCTGAATTCAGGCACGGTGCCTGAATACTTTAAGCCCTGCGAGTAACAGAGGAGAGGAGAGGAGAGGAGAGGAGAGGAGAGAGGAGAGGAGGTGAACAACCAGCCAACAGGACAGAACAGACCTTTTTCTCCCAGACCAACAGCACAAGTGTGTGGGAATATTTGGAATGTATATATACATTCCAAAGGTATATTTTTTTTTTACTTTGTCTAAGGATGAGGGTTGTTTCAGAGAGTAGAGAGAGGGGAGAACAGCCCTGATAGTCTAGACTCTTAACAGCAGCTGAAAGGAAGGGTTTTGGAACTCATCATGTCTAAAACAAGTAACTGTCACTAAAAAAATAGTCATGATCCTTTTCTTCTAAGGATAATTACTGATATATGTGGGGTACCGCTTAGGCAAAAAAAGAGCAGAGTTTTTTTTTTTTTTTTACTTTTTACTGTTTTTGTTTTAATACATTTCATTCTGTCCTTTCAGATCTCTAACTCTTTCTTTCTCTTACCAGATGCGCGCGAGCATGTTCTGAGGCAGTCCTGAGTTCATGAAGATGTCCTTGACCTCAGCGCCCCCAACCAGCCCGTCCATGTCGGAGTCAGCTTTCGCAAAGATGTCATCATAGCGCCCTCTGTCGGCCAGTGGGACCACCCAGCTTACAGCAGGCTAGAAATCACACACACAAACACACACAGTCTAGGGTAGGTAGAAGAGGAAACACAACAAGAACCCGTTTTTCATTTATTCATCCATTCATTGGTATTTATTTATCGCGAAAGCACAGTTTAATCACACACCACATCCAAAAATAATACAGGTGCAGGATCGAAGATACGGTTTAAAGAAAAAGTGAAGATACGCACACTGTAGAGCTCCCATTTAAGTATTTTTTATTGGTAACGTTTCAAGCCCTTACGGCCCTTTCTCAGACTTCCTATTTATTTATTGTGCACATAGCTTGACTATGTACCGTAAGTTAACAAATAGTGCTGAGATCATTAATGCTAATTAATTCTGCTTCTGAAGAATGATCTGGTCAACCCTGCAATTCTTTGATGATCTGTGGTCGGTGGGTGAAACTGCTTTTGGACTCCTCTTTTACACCACTGGCTTTAACAGCTTTACTTTCTCTATTATTTTGTTATTCATTAGTCTTTCCATTCCAAGAGACACACAAGCTAAGGTGTGATGTATCCCTGGTTTCTTTGCACCAGAGGGCGAACGAGTGCGGGTGGTGCCGTCAAGGTGGTGAGCTGTGTCATATCCCCTTACTGACAACACAATCCTCAGCTCACCAAACTGGTTCTCAACCCAAAGGTCCAACTAATGAAGGCAAAACCTCCCATTACACTTTCATTCTTATTCACCCCAGAACTGGAAAATCCCACAGCAGCCTGTTTAGCATGTAATTAACCATCAGGAATGTTGTTCTACTTGGTTCAGTGAGTAAAAGTGGACACACAAGAGTGCATATGAAAAGCCAAAGTGCTATTGTTAACATGTTTTTTTTAACAGGGCAGATGAGGAAACAGATACAGACTTGTCAAGGAGAGAGGAATGCTGGGGAACCTGATCAGGGGACTGGCCGGCAACACATTTTTTAGGAGAAAAAAAATAGGCCTGACTGCCTGAGAGTAGCTCCTCAAAGCAAAATGAGAACAAGTAGGGAGAAGATTATGTGAAAGACACATTTATTTCGGGAGTATAAAGAAGGCACTGGATCAGAACAAGCTAAGCAGAACAACCCCACACTCTCAAAGAGGACCCATATATGTGTCTTGTGTTTACAGTACAAAGTCAAGGAAAAAGATTCAGCTGAGCATGTGTACCAGCAATATGTTAGGTCCTATCTGTCTACAACAGATAGCAGAAGATTTAATTTGTAATAGGTTATCCAAACACAATCCTATCACAGATGGACCAATACAGCATTCTGTGTGGGGTTCTCTACACTTTTAGGGCTTATTCTTGGTTCTAGGGAGGTTCTAGTATGCTGTATAAAACATTGACCCATCTTTTACAAACTAACTACAATACTTAACCATGACAGTTTATCGGAAACATTTAAAGCATTTCAAAATAATAATTAACGTCTACCTAAACATCAGTCTAAGAGCACAATATTTTACTGAATTTAAAAACAAAAAAATTCAGGCCTAAAATGTATATTATTATATTTGAGACTTTTTCGTTTAGACATTTTAAGCTCCTGTGGAATCCATGTTCTGAAGAAAATGTTATGCACGTCAGTGTGTTGATATGCAACAGACTTTGAGGAATAGGACTCTGTATCTTTAGTGAGTTCAGTAGACTAGAGCTCACTCACATGTGAGAGAGGTTGGTGGCTCCCGCTGTATTACCCCTGAGAGTTTAGAGTGCAAGGCTTCACTGTGTGTTAGTGCTGCCCTAAGCAAGTGAGTGACTTGTGTGTGTGTATGCGAGTGCATGTGTATCTTTGTGTTAACATGTATTCATAGCAGACTGTTGTGTTCAAGTGTGTTCATGGCTCTGTATATCTGTGTGTGTGTGTGTTAATGTGTGTGTGTGTGTGTGTGTGTGTGTGGGGGGGGGGGGGGGGGGGGGGGGGGGTTATTCTGTGAAGGCATAATACGGATAGGAAGAAAAGAGGCTCACCTGGGAGGTGTGGTTGTTCAGGTTTGTTTACCTCTGTGGGTTGGGACGGCTGCGGGCTGTGTGTGTGTGTGGTGTGTGTGTGTGTGTTTTTGTGATTTGTTTGTCACAGATGACTGTATACGTGTTATCAGCTTAGTGGACAGTGCCGGGTGTGTGTGTGTGTGTACGTGTGCTTTAGTGATTTGTTTGTCAGAGAAGACAGTATTTTTCCTCGTGAGAGTTGTAGTTACTGGACACTGATGGGTGTGTGTGGAGGCGTCTTTACTGAGCATCTACTGATCTGTCTGTCTTTCTCTAGATCGTTTGTTTGTCTGTATACCTGTGTGTGTGTGTGTGTGTGTGTGTGTGTGTGTGTGTGTGTATGTATGTATGTGTAATCACCTATGTGTGCCTGTCTGTCTATTCATGCGTGTGTGACAGGCTTGGAATTTCATAATTTTAGGGGCAAGGCCACTTGGCCTTCAGTTGGGCATATTTGGTGGGGGGCACAAAGGCCACACGTCAGGGCACCAAGGCCAAAGTTAAATATACAGGAGGCTGCATAAAAATGACAAAAGTTATATTTAGCCTATTCACAGCAGCAGACCTGCATGAAACAGTACCAAAACATGAAACATGACATATTACATAGAACTGTAAATCAGAGAACTGATTTTAATATTTACAGATATCTAGGCGATATTTGCAACATTTATTTTGTATTTGGCCTGCTATGAAATCATGTATTGAACAATTTAAACACATTGTGAAACCTAAAGCCCAAAGTTGGAGACATGCATGTAGACATTGCTGCAAATTTAAAACCGGATTACTCTGGAATGGCTTACTGTACAGAGGAATTCTTTACACCTTTGTGTTCGGTAAGGTCTGCTGTTTTTTCTGATATTTGGTTTGTCATGTGTTGAGGGAAAAGTTTGTATTCCACCGAGATGAATGGGTAGGGAGATGGGCGCAGAATGTAATATGATTAAATTAAAGTTACTTTTCTTGCAAACCGTTTACTAGCGGCTAACACTGTTTAAAAGCTGAGAAAAAGCTCTTCCGTGTGGTGTGATACATGTGATGTCTGTGTGATGAGTAGGCTACTTCGCGAGTAGTTCAGCAAAGAATGGGTGAATTTGGATGCACTTTCTTTCTTGCCATGCACTGTCACTTTCTCCACTGCGTAAAAGACTAAATTAATTTGCGCTGTTAATGCTAAGCTTAATTTGACTAGCCATAGGCTAAATAAAAATCGGTAGTCGGACGCAAAGCAGAATAACATTACATTTATTCATTTAGCAGACACTTTTATCTAACGTGACCTGGCAATTATAGATAGATAGATAGTGTGTGTATGCATATTCACACATCTGCATCCGTCTGTGGATCTGAGTGTCTGTGGATCTGAGTTTGTGTGAGTGTGTGTGTGTGTGTGTGTGTGTGTGTGTGTGTGTGTGTGTGTGTGTGTGTGTGTGTGTGTTCTACCTGAGGGGGCTGGCTGCTCTTAAAGGAGTGTTTCTGTGCCAGGCTCCCTGTGCCACCCAAAGCACTGCTGCTGCTGCTGATGCTGCTGCTACCCAGTGGGCTCTGCCTGCCCTGGGGGTCGGTGGTGGGGCGCAGGCCCAGACCCTTGAAGGGGCTGGCGGGCAGCACAGCCACCGAGCCTGGCAGCGACCCGGCGATCTTCTTCCGTTTGGACGGTGGGATGAGAGTGAGGGGAAGGGTGGCAGGCACCGGCTCTTTCTCCATGGCGCGGTGCACCAGGTGCATGGCCTAGAGAGAGAGAAAGACAGACAGAGACAAGAGAGAGAAAGAGGGGGGGGGGGGGGATAAACACAAAACGCATGGTGAGGAGTGGGCTAGTGTGTAATAGTACTCCTTGGCTAGCACTGCATTGTGATGTAGCCCACCATCTTATACACAGCACACACACAAACACCCACACATCACATCCACTGTGCAATGTGTAAACTAACACTGACCACTGACAGTTCCTTCTAAAAACACACAGATTCAAACCATTTCATTTTGGACAGGCTAGGCAGAGGGTAACACAGAGACAGGGGTACTTTTATTGGTGTAATTGTTATATAAATACATTTTTAAAGTTACATTTACATTTACAGTTGCTAGGTTACACCAGACTTTAGCTCAGAGTGATTTTTCGCTCTGCTGGTTGCTTATATTTCTACAAAATAATATTAATTGTTTTCTTTGGTAGAGACACTTAACGGTCTTGCAAGTGCTGGCTAAAACACATCCATGAGAAATGTGCTACAAGCTATAAGCTTCCAGCTCACCACTGTGAACTCCTCTTTGTCCAAATGTCCATCTTTGTCAACATCGCTGAGATCCCAAATCTGAATATATGACAAACACATATGATCACATATTTGTAAAAAGTGACTACTGTAATTATTAGTAACAATGCTACTACTACAGAAGCAACAGTCAATAGCATATACTAAACCATAACACTATCATTACAACTATTATCGTTAATTTGTATTATATGTGTGTTGAGTAAATCAGGGACTCACTCTGCCAAGCACATCCAGGGGGAGTTTGGAGTTGATGAGAACTGGCTTCACTTTGTCCCCTGAGAGAAGGCCCCCCACTGGGCCCAGGCTCTCGAAGATCCCATCAAATTTGGCTCGCTCATCAGACTAAGAGACAGAGACAGGATGAAAAGGAATACAGAACACAGAAAAGGGTATAAATGCGAAAGTCCTTGTTAAAACTAGTAAACAACAACCCACTGTCTTTAGTCTTCAATGTCAAATGACTGCCCTTCATTTTATTATTGCATATCCATCCTGTGTTACCAGATTGACAGCTGAAAGGGTTTTATTTTACATGTGTATCTGACTAATATATAACACTAACAGCATACTGTAGGAACTCCAACCCTGGCACACAGGGACTCACCCTCACGGCCCAGCTGGAGTCAGTGGACAGCAGAGAAGCTGAAATCAGGGAAGGACTGCCTGTGTCCCTCTGTCAAAACAGCAAATCCAGAGAAACAGCTAACAATTCCATACATGCATCTCCATTTAACACTGAGGACATGAAAAAGCCATCAAATGATCTACGCACTGGAACAAATTCAAGCACAGTGTGTTGGTATAAATACAGCATACCAAAGTGAGACACAAGATCCAGTCACAGAGAAGTACAATCAAGATATGCGTCTCTGACTTGACACAGAATTATCCAGAGTTTAAGTACACAACAGATCGTAGGCCAAAAGAAATAGACAATCATACAGTGACAGTGGCAGAGTCAGGAGACATGCAGTCTACTGTAATCAGTGACACAAATGGTGCTTGACGCAAAACAAGCAATTGCTTTACATTATCTATGTTTGGGAAATCAGTACAGATATCATACAGGGTCATGACAAACAGTAGGAGCATACTTTTAGTCAGTGCTCGAATTACGTGGGAGCCAGAGGGAGCCGAGCTCCCTTAGAGTGAGGACTGGCTCCCATGAATACAACAAAGTCAAAAATCTAAGGGGGTCTCTCATATCTGAAGGTGTCTGGCATTGTAATTTAATCTTAAACAACGCTCATTATCCATCCCTGTGCGATCTCTTACCATTAAAGACGTTAAATTAAAATATAGACTACACTCTTGAACGCAGCATGACAGCACTTCACCACCACACCACTAGACTATATGAGCAAACCGCATACGATCGATTTGACAGCAGCACTCACAAGTCCGAAGAAGTCACCCTGCTTGATGCGAGTGTTTTGTCTATTTACGTAGGTGTTCATTGGGCTAGCCTGGTTTGATATGTGCTGAAAAATTCCAGTTTGCTGTTGAACTTGCTTTACCTCTTCTATGTTTATTGACAATGCCATACATTATGGCCCCCTTCAATGATTGTGTGAATTGATAGCCATCCTCTGCCATTTAGCGTTCCGGAAGGTTCCCAGATATTTTAAAACACCTGTTAGCAATCTCTGATGGCGGAATATTCAATGGCTACCCGACAACATCTCAGTGCAAATTCCAAAATTGTTCGTCTATTTATTTCCACAGTTCAACATACGAGACGACCGAACACCCAGTGTGCCTACAGTAATGTGTACATTAGCCTATAGAACATAGTTTGGCTGCAATGGCTTTATTAATTTCAGCCAATTAGTGCATTTTCCCTGTGTATAAGTTAAAGACTAAATGCATTAGTGTGTTTGACACTGAGGATAGCCTATCTGAGACGGTGGTCTGGTTCAAATGAGTTACGTTGTGAAATTGAGAATGGCACTCCGACTACATCACTATTTCTTTGTATTGTGAAATTGAAATGAAATATGGACTATTGCAATCAATATGTTGAAATTAACTAAAAGGAATCAATTTCTATGAAAAATCTCTGTCTGTTGTGTGCGCCTGTCAAGTTATAGCCTAGGCCTATGCGCATACTGCGCAAAAGCGCCATTCGCGCCTATAATGTATCGCCTTTAGGCTATGGGCGGGATGTGGCAATATTTATGAGATTGAGAGACCCCCTTAAAGACAAAAAGATAATTCAAGCCCTGCTTTTAGTGTCAAAGTGGCCTACTAATGAGGAAATGTAGAGCATTAAACCACATATTGGAATATTGGACATAATGATCTATTCCACTTTCTCTCAGGTGTCAGCATGGGAAATCCAACTAGCTGTAGGATGATGCCAGTCTCACATTTATGAGATGCCCACTCAGCCCATTAAACCCATGAAGTCAAATGTGCGAGACAAAGGGAGATGGTAAGTGTGGTCTTGTTACTCACAAACTTTGGAGCAGGGACAGTGTGGTTTAGACTGTTAGGGCTGACATCATTACCACTCTGGGCAGAGGCCACCAATCTCAGGGCGACAAAAAAACCCTGAAAGGCACACAATAACAGCACCAGGTCAACAGTGACAATCAGAGGATATGGGGATTCATTTTCATGTTCATTTCCCTTACATGGATCATGACTGCAAAACTGGACTGAGTTCCAGTTAAGCCACACAATACAATCCGTTAAGCCAAAGTATACACTAAAACGTGTTAATCTTGTCCAGTTTATGTTTAATTTACATCACACAGTGATGATGTAAATACAGAGAAAAGTCAAATGCCAAATTCTTTAGTGTGTGCTTTCATCCTGTGTGAGGCTGTCCAGACAGATACACTCATAAGTACAGCCCAGATTTCATAACAGCACCCTCTTGTGCCTGTTTCTGAGTAATGTCTTCTGATTTCATCATTATGACAGGCAATTTCAAAGTGAAAGCTACTAATGATAAGCAAGCTCTATTAATGATGATAAAGCAGATAGAGAAGAAAGTTTAGCTTGTGAAAACATGCCAATGCCAAACCAACAACCAGCCTGGCACGGTAGCTGCACCCCTATTTAAGTAGGCTTTTCCTATTTAACTTAAACTTATACGTAAACATAAGTAAACATTAAACATAATGTTGAGCTGGCTCTGGGACTAAAAATGTATACTCGTAAATTAATGTATACTCTTCTGTATATGAATCTTTATTGAATATATGACAACAAACTACAAGATTTTGCCTCAGAAAAACTTTACCCGCTTGTCCAAGTAGCCCTTATGATCTGAGTCAGATAATTCCCAAATCTGAAAAAAAAAAAAAAATACAACATAATAAAAGGTGGATATGCCGTGCTGGTAAGACTGAATTATTTACACATCACTAATGAAATGTGCATATGACAAGCAGTCTCAAGAGCAAAAGTATCAGACTTTAAATGGTTATTAGTTTATTTTTGTATTGCTCATTAATGTTTCTGAGAGATGATGACTGAGCAAGGAAGAAAATGTATCCTCATTATGCTTGTCCTACCTTTCCCAAAGTGCTGTCTGAGAGGCCAGATTTTTTCAGGAACTGGGCAGCCTCTCCAGCCCCAACTTTACCAGTGTTTGCAGGATCCACCTAAGGCAACAGTGTAATTTTATAGATGTTTGTATGCCAGTGTTGTACATTACAAATGACCGGTACTCAAATTGAAATTCAAGTCAGTGCTAAATGATACCTTCGCCGTAAAGGCGAGATCAACACACTTACTTGTCTGTAGTAACTGTCATAAGCAGGGTTTCCATTTGATATCTGAAGGGTGGGGTACACCATAAACAATAATAAATACACACATGTAACATTCATTACATATTTTCTGCACTGCCAGCCAGCTAACAGCACACTAACGTACACTGAAAACCATTTTAACGTGGCCACTGTAAACATTGTGCAAGATAAAACGTTAATTCATTGCAGATTGTCTTAGTTTTAATTTAGTATTCAGGACCAGAGCTTCACCTTAATTTGAAGGATTTGTCTTTTTCCAGTTGAAATAACTTTATAGTTATCAAGGCTGATGTGAGAAGCAAGGTTGCTTAGCTTAGCCATCAACAAGCCAAAGGACTAATGAATTCATTAAAAATGAACATACAAAGACTATTCAAAGTTCACAAAACGCGTACGATTTCCCTCCCAGTTAACCAATTCGCAAAACTGTGTTGGTGTGTAACTATTTTATGTAATTGAAGCATTTTCTTCTTCCAAAACACTCAGATGTTGCTTCCAACTTGTCAGTGGAGCTTGCTATCTAGCCTATCAGTTTACACGAAAACATAGCCCGTCCCTGTACATTGAATACAATAGACAAGTTAACGTCACTATCAAACCTGTCACATTACGCCCTAAACGTCATAACATTTCTCTCACAAGACTACCATTAACCTTTACAGACTGCACTTGCTCCATGTCCCTTGTACTTTCTGTTGTTTGTTAAAAGGTGACCAAACTTATCGGTTTGTTACCTGGGATAGCGTCATGTGGGCCGCCATGTTTCCTCCTTCCCTTGATGCGTGCGCGCTCCCGAACATTGCGTGCTAGTTCTTCTTCCTGTCTATGGTCAAGAGCTGTGAGCTGACGTGGATTTTCTTTACTTCCAGTATTCATTCAGTTTGCGCCGAAATTCAAAGCACCAAACAAGATCTTTCTCAAAATCAGTTACTCAACGCTGTGTTCTTCTTAGCAATTGAATCATTCAGTGTCACAAAAAAGGTACTTCTTGAAATTCAGGAACTATAAGGTTTAACCTAACAACTACTCAAGTCGGACAAAACCTGTGACTTCATTGCACTGTCAAATATGTTGTAATATCTCGGGGTCAATGTTAAAAGGGCAATCATTTTACTGAATGGACCACAGTGGCTAATATTAACATCTTTTATTTCAACTTTGGCATCAATTATGACAGCAAAAGGACAATGTTGACAGAATTCAGAATGTGGATCACTGGACGAATGTGGAATGCACAAACTTGTGACAGTGACAATATAAAGGTGACCAATTCTCACACAAAACATTTTTATCAAGTAAAAAATATATAAATCCTCTCAGAGTTTAATTAGGCCAAGTTATCCACATCTGATATAATAGTCTACATGTACAAAAATGGGGTCACAGTTTGCAAAATTGTATGAAAAAGGCCTCCCACAGCACGTTAACTAACAGTTGGAACACATATAATCTCATTAGACACGATTCTGAGGGGTGTAGAAAAGCAGTTTGCTACAGCAAAACAAATAAAAGTCAGTGCCAAAAAATATGTAAATTCTCTACTGCATTTGAATTGCAATTGCAATGAAGAGATGTCTGTTCTTAACACAGGTGATGTTCAGTGACATTCAAGAGTTAAGCCAAACATCCTTGTGCAGTCCAAACTGATCAAAATGATACACATCTTCGCAATCAGAGTACAGAGTACCAGTGTGTGGTCTGGGAGATACAGCATCAAAACGGGAGTCTGATCAGGAACCATATGTGTTTTACTTAGTTTGGAAAATAAACCAAATTCAAATTAAAACCCAAACTTAAAAAAGGCACTATGAATAAAGTTGTGTGCACTTACTAAGACTAATAACATTCAAAATCTAGTCACTTGCAGCTTATTACATTGGATGTTACACCGTAGTTCTGAACTGGTTGGGGGGTATGATCTGTAAACCTGAAATTGTAAGTAACATGACATGAGCCGGGGAAGTGTATGTGTGTGCAAGTTTGTGGTTGACTGAATGGTTGGGGGAATTTATTTAAAAGAAAAAAAAATAAAATAATAATAATAATAATAAACTTCAATGAATAGATCTTAAATTATCACATCTGATATGAGCCACTCTTCCTCAGTCCCTGTACAAAATAAGTGTGACTGGTAGCAAGTCACATCCCACAATGGCACTACGCAAATCAGAAAAGTATGCGCTTGGGTTAGGTTTCTTGTAACCATGAGAGCGCAGGAGATGTGTGCCGGAGGAACGTCCTTCTGGTCACTCAGAGCTCGTCCTTCTCCTTCTTATTCTCGTCCGTTTCCGTGACATCAGGCTCCTCGGTGTCGTCCTCATCTTCATCTTCCTCTTCGGCATCTTCCTCTTCCTCGCCGTCTTCATCTCCATCTGTGTCCTGCTCCTTGTTCTTCTCCTCCTCCTCTTTCCTCTTCTTCTCCTCCTGCTCCTCCTTCATTGCCTTTTCTGGGCCCTGCAAGAGACAACCAAGTAAGATTTGAAATTAATGATGATGCCTTTCTTCCACATATTGTGGGGTTTATAACCTGAATGTCATTCTTATTATTGCATTCTTTGATTTTCGCGACATCTGATTCTGTACCTTTGTGACTCCCCATGTCTCTTTTGCAAAATCTTCAGCCTCCTTCACATTGTCTGTGATAAGGAAGTTGTCAAAAATGGTGCCGGACTTAACCTGGTAAAAAAAAAAAAAAAAAATTTAATACACAAACATTAATCTCCAAAGCACGACTGGAATACTTTATCAATCAGCTCATGCATCGTTGCCAGTGCCTACCTGCCACAGGTCCAGGCCTAGGACACCGATGCTGTCAAACTTGTAAATCTCGGCATCCTGAGTGTATTCAGGATTGGCGATTTCAGGGTGGACCCACGCCCCCTTGTAGTTGGGATTGTCGATCTGTTTGGGTTTCCATTCTCCCTGTAGACAAAGAAGTGATTAGGCTACATCCTCTTTAGCGTTAATTTTGTGCATCTTTTTAAGCCTTGCAGCAACAGACAATTCCATCAAAACCTACAGACAGAAAGGATGAACAGAGTCTGTCAAAACATGCTCCGATGATATTTTACAAGCTCATTTACCAACCTGTAATTAGGATGGGTAATAAAAGGGCACATTTTAGCAGATATCTAGCACCCTTCATGCTTATCTGTCACCCACGTGAATAATTGAATGATCTTTACACTGATTCAATCAGAGGGATAGTTTGAGTCTGTGTTCGACGTGACACTGCCTGTTCAAATTCGCCTGTTTTTTTAGCAGCCGTTTCAAAGTCAGAGATTGGCATATGGAGTTGGAAACAACCGTGTTTTTCAGGTTCACTGTAGATTTGCAGCCATGGACCAAATACTCCTTATTCAACAAAGCCAAGGTAAAATGCTTTTACATTCTATGTTCTACTTTAAGACAGGTCAATTTGATTGAGAGATGTGCAAAATCACACTTTACTCATATCTATAGTGAATCCCCTACCTTGTATTCAGGGTTGGGGATCATTGGGGGCTCCCACTCGCCGTCCATGTCTTCATCCCAGTCCTCTGGCTTCTTGGCATCGGGATCTGGGATGTTCTCAGCCTTGTCCCAGTCCTTTGAAAAGGAATTAATTTAAAGTTTAGTTTAAAGAAGGATACAAATCCTATTGCAAATAGGCATCTAAAAGTATTATAACACTGTGGTCACATGTGCTAACACATAAAGAGCAGAGCGGAATACCTCAGGCTTGGTGTCCTCAGCATCATCGATCTTGGGGCTATCATCCCAGTCTTCTGGTTTCTTGGCCTCTGGGTCCTTGATCATCTTAGGGGGGAGGAAATCCCAGTCCTCCTCCAGAGATCCCGACTCTACCTTCTCGTTATCGATCTTCACCTCATAGGTCTGGTCTGGGTTGAGGATCAACGTGTACACGTGTGTAAGTTCATCATCCTGCAACAAAGAGAAAGAAAGACATGCCAAAAGGTTAGTTCTGGCAACATGGCAACAACAGTGAGTAGTTCTTTGTGTCCTGGTTTACATCTGCTAAAACAGGCTTGCCTTGCACTTGACTTCCTTCTTGATGAGATGATTCTTTCCCTTGTAGTTGAAGATGACATGAACCTTCTTGGTGCTGTAGCCACAGATATCAGGCCCTGTAAAGAATCAACATGCCAACATCACACATCTCAATTCAAACAAATGTTGCCACTTCAGCACTCTTATGATTCCATTTGATTGTAAAATCATATTCATTTTATACAAAGCATTGATAAAATGGGCTTGAGGGTGATTCATTTAATCCTAGGCTAGCAGTACATCACTCCTGTCACTATGTGTGTGTCACACAGTTTGGGCAGAAGGATGTATACCACACTCACCAAACATGATGTAGTACTGGGAATCTCCATGCATGGCAGCCTGATCAAGGTCAGAGGGGAACACCTTCACATAACCACCACCACAGTCAATCTTCTGCTCATGCTTCACAGAGAACTGGATTACCAGGGTTTTGCCCTCATTACTGAAAGGCTCAAACCTGGCAGACATTGCATAGAAGCGGGCATCTTGGCTGGTCTGAAGGCCTAGAAAAGGAAAACATATGTTTTATGACTAAAATGTCAATTATGGCTCCTTTGGCCAAAACACAACAATAGAGAGAACAGTCACATAACACACCTTTGTCCTTCTCTGCGTCGCCATAGAAATTTCCAGCAGTGAGTTTGAACTGGCCATAGTCAGACTTATGCTCAGAGTTCACCCAGCGACTCTTCCATGCATCTATGTGGGAAAGAAATAGGAGATTGTCATTGTGATTCACATACATCAACACCTACAGAAGAGACTATAGTCACAAGACTGACCATGACCAAGATAACTTCATTAAGTCCCCATGAGTCTATGAATAAGCAGTCCAATAGAGCACTATTAGTTGTGTGTATTGAACACTGTACAAGATTCAGCTTGGAGGAAAAAAATGTAAGAAACACTCAACGTTAACCATACTCTTCTCATACACTTCCTGCTAAAATTCCAAAAATACATGGAGCTTCCTCCTTCCCGACCAAGGGCTTGCACACTCACAAGTTACTTTCGTTTCAAATACACATCATTCAGGTCATGTGACCACATAGGTCAGTTAACCATTTCGAAACGCTCTTAGTAATGATCACTACTAACTTTTATAGACATTTGTAACTGAAAACTAATTAGGTAGAATACCATGCTAAGCTGTCAACTGATTAACCAGAAGTTTTGGTAAATATGAATCAGTACGAGAATAGCATCTAGTCATTTAAAACAGCCATGTGCCTGTTATCCAGTTCAAATTAACGTAAGATGGCAAACGGTTAACAGTTGGTTGCTAAAATGAAACTTCAAGCGCTAACGTTATGATAAAACCACTAAAGTTAACGTTAGCTTGAACTTCGCTGATAGACAAGCATAGTATGGGCTGAAGGAGCTTATTTTCGTGAGGCCTAACTAGATGTTTGATCGTTTTAAATGTAATATTAGCACGAACACTTTGAGATGGGATTTACCTTTTAACTAACTTTAACGTTAAGAATAATCGTGTTGATGTTTGCTCCGCAAATGAAGTTACCACGTTATGTTAGCTAAGTTACATTGAACTTACCTCCATCCAGAAACTCCTCCTGGAAGAAGACGGTAGCATTTACTGATAATGCTACTACAGCAATCGTGCAGAAAACGACGGCAACCTTCATTTTTGTCTCTTCTCGAAATCTCTCGAAGCCCTTCTCTTGCAGTAATGCCAGTTTTCTACCCACCTTAGCCAAGTCTTCAGAGGGTTATTGGCAATTTCAGGGAAGCATGGGTGAACAGATGTCTGTCGTTCATTGGTGGAAAAGGTGACACATCAGACCAATCAGAGGAGACCACGAAGTGCACGACTCGCCCTCGCCGGAATTCACTCATCGCAGTTTCCCAGACAGCAGCAACTATCAACCATGCTATCAGCCCGCTTCAATTTCATTTCGGTAAAGGTGCTGTAAGGTGTTAAGGGTAACTTTGTTTACTGAATCATTAGATAGCATATTACACACATTTGTGAGTGAACGTTTCGATCAATATTGAGTGAATTGTAAACTGTTCCACCACAGCATATGACGAAATGTTTGAAACGAGTAGAATTTGCTCTAGCTGCAAAACATCGATCTAAATTCACCAAGCCTTGACTGCTGCTATTGATCATATCAACCCTGAACAAGGTAGACCCTGCAGCTCTGTACAGCCTGCTAACACTGACCCGTTAAGACCTGGATCTCTGACCCCCAGACCTGGGGACACAGTAACACACCTGGATGGATGTATTGAAAAGGCCTACCAAAGGAGGGCAGCATTGAGTTTCAGTTGACTAAGTCAAGCTAATAGGCTTGTTCGACTTGAGGCAGATCTGACTTGGTCTGGCTTTCTACGTAAACGTGATCTTCAGAGGCTAGCCGGGACAGTCACGGCGGCATGGGGGGTCTTTGGGGGGCAAGGCCCGTCCTGGAAGTCATCTGTGCCCGCCCTCCCATACAAAAATGTGATATATGGCAATATATGAACATATATGTCAAATAACAGGGACTTATAATTTTACTTATATGGACATATATGTGATTCAAATATTTATGTCAAACATATATTCAAAGCTATATGTCCATACATGCATACAAAATATTTTAATTTTCCATATAAGATGCTATATATCTTCATATACTAGATCCAATTATTTGTTTTCCAAATATATGGAGAAGTTTATGTGTGACTATGTGACAGACTTATATGTAGTCTCTATGTATGGTGGCATACATATCCATACACTAGATTCCACTACTTATTTTCTAAATATATGGAGAACTTTATGTGTGAATATGTGGCAGACATATTTGTAGTCTCCATATATGGTGGCATACATATCCATACACTAGATTACATTACTTATTTTCCAAATGGAGAACAGTGTGAATATATTTGTTTATGTCTTGGCGTCACAGATAAGGTGTCGACTATGCTGCTTTATGTGTCAATGTTTTGTGTGGAGCGCTTTGGGTTGCACTATGTGCATGAAAAATGTGTGAGGCCAAAGCTACTTTAAATATAACGGATGCTTAAATAAAATATCATTCAGCAAAACACGAGAGCCTGAAGTTTAACGGGGTAGACAAGGGAAACGTCGGATGGATCGTAATGCCAATTCTGCTGATTGAACAGAAAAGTTGCTGAGAAAGGTGTTATGATTAGGTTCAGTTTCACTTGCGCAGACGCACATAGACATTGAATGAGCGCTCACATTTCTACCCCCCAATTGTAGGCTATGGCTCTTTATTTGATCACACACAATTAAGAAATATTTCCTAATCTGGAAAATGCTATATTGTACGAGTAAGAATGAACAGGTATGATAAGGGATCAGATTCCAAAAATAATTCAGTGGAAATGCATGGATTCCAGTTTCTTCCAGTAGCAGCAACTGGAATCCATGCATTTCCACTGAATTATTTTTGGAATCTGATCCCTTATCATACTTGTTCATTCTTACTCGTCGCTCGACTTATCGTGACTAAATTCAAGATGGCTGCAAACGCTAAACTTTGTGAAGATACTGTCTGTATAAATCGTCTTGTAAGTAAACTACCAGTGCTTTTTCAAAGTTCTCAATGTCTCGTTTTAAATGTCAGGGCCCTCGGAAGTCTACCAATGAAGTGTGGAGATACATTGAGCCTCGTAAATGGGTGTAAAACAATGATTTATTTGCATGGCTAGCCCGATGCCGAAGCACCACTTTTGAAAAAGCTGTTGGTAGCATCGGCTAACTAGCGCCAGATTTTGGAGTGCAGGGGACACGCCGAGATGGGCTATGAGACATACGTTCACACTCGGTATCATGTTTCAATACACTTTAGGTCAATATCACACCGGAATTCTCCTTTAAGTACAGTAACGAAGTATTTGTACTTCGTTACATTCCACCACTGCTCGCAGGTAGGCTATATCTCATATCGTAGTTAGTAGAAGTATGCCTAGTAGTTTCTGGGTTTGTTTGATAGCGTTAACCTTTACAGGTTTTTTCTTCTGACCTAGTCGGAGAACAGAGCTTACCACTCCCTAACACTCTAGCTGCTATCTGTGGATTTATTTTTGCATTATTTTGAATATGACTAGCTCAAGTCTCAACAGCACGTCTACTTTTTCCACACGCATCTCAGTTCTAACACACATATCCCCTCTCACTTTCTCTCTCTCCATCCCTGCGCACAGGGCTCTCTTAAAGGAACTGCACCATTTTACAACAATTGCATCTACATTTTCATATTAGAATGTTTTGTCAAGTGTAAGCTTAAACTACCGTGATCAATTTAAGTTCCAGTGCCCCCCCTGGAAAGGTGTAATGCCCGTCCGTGAATTTGTGTCTGCCGCCGGGTCTGAGCCGGGAGGAGCTACAACAGAGGGCAGCTCATCCCGGACAGACAGGCTACAGTCTGCCTGACGTGACTCGCGGGAGATATCGCGGAATTTTGTTTGCAATAAACCCAGCAGAACTTTCATTCTTACTCATTAAAATGAGCATGATGACTGACGAAATAAATTCTTATGATGTAGTTTAAATAAACCACTGTTGTCATACAGTTAACAGGCCTGCATTGTAGCACATATATTCAATATCAAGTGTTTCCCCTATATGTGTGTCTATCTATTTAACCAACAGCAGAAAATAACAGAATATCCAAACGTTTTCAGTAGGCTAGCCTACCATTGTTGCAGAAATCACGTATAAGAAGGTACCCTTCGATTTCTGTTTATTTTCGCATATTCCAACATAAGGAAGCAGCATGAGACTCCCGTCATAATCGTCATGAGGAGATTCCTCCCAAATAGGGAGGGAAAGTAATCTCATCGCCATCTAGTGGTTGCGTTCCTAGAGTTTAGCGGAGTGGATGGGATTTTTTTTTTAGAAAAAATATATCTCCTGAAACCGGCTGAAACACGCCCTCATGACGTCAGTTCAAAGTTCAACTTCCACCGTGACACCATGTCACATGACCTTAAAATATCGCGGGAGTCTTAAGCCTATGGTACGCTCCCACGTCTGCGTCCCGAGCATGCGGCACTGGTGAGCGCGTGACGAGAATTGCGTCATTTTTAAGGCATGCGTCGCGTCTTTGAGTCGACCAAAATTTAAGACCGCGCGTCAAAGTGACGCGTAGACTGCGCATGTGTGAAACGGAACTGCTGTAAACACTCCCCTCCAGTAGGTGGACCACATAGAAGAACAACACTTAAACCTAGAAACAAACCTAGACAGAAGAAGACTTGTTTGGCTACCATAACGATGATGGAGCAGAGTGCCTGTCCTATGCTTGCCTGGCTTTGAGTTAAGTGAGACACCACGACATGGAGTCAACTTCGACCGATGTAAAGCCACAATCCAAAGATATATTCTTTAACATTATATTTAACGGTTACTTTACCATCTATGGTGTAGAACCCAAAGTATTTCAAGACACCACATTTTAGATGAGTTGGGGACGTAATTGTCTGCTCAGGCTGGCCGTTCTGTGCGTTATCTTTCATTGTCGAAACAGGGTGGCTGCATGGGCTCATTGTGACTACTGGCTATTATATTGGCTTGATTTGGTCATGAGCCCTGGATCATAGAGCACTGAATGAGATGGCAAACAATAAAATAAAACGAATCATAGACTGTAGAAATGCGCTACACAGCACTAAAAACCGAATAGTTTATTTATAGTTCAACTACGGATATTTCACATCATGTTCGAATAAAAAGTGACAGCCCTACTACCTGCATAGAGAGCTGACATGACTTTGGATTAAATGCATTTTTTAAAAATGAGCGTAGCCTAGCACCTATTACTGAACAATGCTAAAATCAAATCGCGAAACCCAGAGCCATATAGGTCTAAAGGTATCTATCTACTGTACAACGCTCAGGCGAAACCCAGTAACACTTGCTGATCGAGATGCATTCTCGCCTGTTCCGTATATAATGCGTTATCAATAGTGATTATAATAATAAAGGGAATGTAGCCTACCTCTCCCAGGTGCAATCATTATCACCTAGGCTACTCCTGAACAATGCTGAACTCAAATCTCGAAACTCGCCTGTCAACAACGGATAAAGCGTTATCATAATAATAATAATTGAAGTAATAACCTAGGCTACCTCTCGCTCTAAATACACCCATTATCACAGTGAGACATTATACATTATGAACACAAATACTTCAAAACTTTTATTGACATGTCATAATTACAGGTTTTTGGTTAATACTGTACTTTTTGGTATGAGGCAGGTGTGAAGACTCAATACAAATATAATTGAGGACATCTGTACGCACAACTCTTTCTTACCATGACACTGCTGTGTTTAGAAAAATGTCTTTACTTTGTATCGCACCAATATTGCTGCCCTCGCGGCACCGAGTCACTTAGCTATAGGCTAAGTAGCCTAATAAGCAAGTAGGCTAAGGGGCCGTGCACACGACGCCGGTTTTTGTGAAACCGGTGAGGTTTTGTTAACGGTTACGCCTTGCATGTACACGACGCCGGCAGTTTAGGAGACTGAAACCGATAGCTTTTGAAACCGGCTACCGAAGTGGGAACTTTTGAAACCGCCGGCTAACTTTCGCCATGTAGACGCCTGTAGGTGCGAAGCCGGCAACTTTATTACGACATAGCCCCACCTCTCAACTCAGCCACGGCACTCGACCTGACATGTTGCTTGTCAAAACATACCAAACCATTTATTTATCATATTAAAATGTTTTTCTTTCCCCTGTCATGATTTATGTGCACAATGTAGCCTATCAGCTTTTAGTGGCTAAGTTAGAAGCACACGTTAGCTTAACTTAGTTAAACATTAGCTTACTGCATGTTAGTGTTTTCTCCAGTGGTGCTCAGACCTGATGCAATGCGTAGGCAAAGCATTTGAAATTTCACATAGCAGTCACATACCTTGAAAATGAACTTTATTAGTTTAACAGTTGAATTGAAAACCGAATTGTCTGTAGTCTCCTTATTTCATGCGACTGCTTAACCAGAGCACTTATTAGACATTCTCTGGCTTAACAAACTGTTTCAACAATGTTTTCTTCTACGCGATTCACGCGAAATTATCATGAAGCTTCTGCACAGCGGCGCCATCGACTGGTCTGGCATATGCACTACAGCACATTTAGCCGGTTACACGTCTGTGTGTACACGCAAGGTTTTTTCTTGCCGGAGTCGTTAAAGGTGTGAAAGCGGTAAGAGAAAATCCACCCGGCGGTGTCGTGTAAACGGCCTCTAAGCTAGTCTCTCAGCTATACCAACAGGTGAGCTGTGTGTGTTCTGGTGGATGATAAATGGAGCGATGCGATGGGCCAGCTTATCAAACTTCCCAGCAGACAGGCGAACGTAGGCCTACTCGTGGGGCTTTTTCCTTCATCAGCTCTTCCCATAGGCTCTTCCTTCGTTCAGTGCTGGCACATCCCACGTTCTTCTTTTCTTCAGGCGTTTCAGGCTTCTTTGGTGGTTGTGTCCTACTTTCAGGCTCGACATACCGCCCCCAGTTGGTGGGGCAGAGTATCACAGTTAATCCGTGGTGCGCAGTCGCTAACCTTAACGATTTAACGCGCAAATGTGACGCAGGACCATACCAGAGCCTTTCGGGTGCATTCAAGGCACTTCGGAATGACAAGGACCGCCCCTGTGGCTACTTTGTTTTTCCCACAGCAAGTGTTCATGTGCTTTGCCGTCGGAGTGTGTGACAAACACGGATGCCACAACAAAGGTTAAAACATACACTCACTAATCCTAAATAAACAACTGTATTTGCTTAAAATATAGTGTAAGACGCTTGTGAAAGAAAGATATGCAACTTTCAAGTGACAAAAACGGCAGATTCCTAAGTTCACATTAAAACTGTTGGACATGAAAGGCCACATGGACTACAAACGAACTACAACATGACGACAAAAGTGATGACGAGCCCCTAACTGGGCAACTCTGTTAAACTCTACTCTACTGCACACTGAAACAATATAGCACCTTAATAATATTAATTTAATAATTTACCATTTTTATCAGAGCTTCCCCTATTGCAAAGAGCAGCAACCGCCACTGATATCATGCCATACAGACAATTTAGGATAGAGTTGGGTTGTCTCACCATGGCACATGCCAATTTGATTTGGGATATTTGCAAGCATCACTTAACATTAAACTGAGTTTGTAGCCTACCACAAAGTGTGTGAACAATATTCTAAAATGTCTGGCAACAGACCAGTCAGACCAATTGAGATGTATGATTTCTTGAGGCAAGCCTATGCTCTCTTTAATTGTCTCTAATTAATGTTTTGTGAAGTTACCCCAATTGTGATAGGCTATTGATAATGATGTGTTCTTCCCCTTACATCAACTTTCACGCCACATAGGATGTTGCAAAATATAGATTTAGAGTAAGATATCAGGCAAAAATAAATCACTGCAACTTCCATTAGGGAAAGTGTCCTATGCTGTTTCAGTGTGCAGTAGAGCAGAGTTTAGGCCTATACCATGGTTAGCTTTTCTTTCCATTTGATATCAATGTTGTCTTTGCATTTTAAGATTTCATGTTCTCATTCACTTTGGTTCCCTATTCATCTATTCACCAATCTATATTTATTACTTTCAGATTTTGTCTATTTTTTTTTTTTGTCTTAGCTGTGTTAGCATTTGGTCTTTCAGCTCTCTTGTTTTTATTTTGTGTTAGTTTATTTAGTATTATCTCTTTTTCTTGTGCTTACTCAGTTATTTCCTTTTATCAGTGAAAATTTCCGTATTTTCACTTATATTTTTTATATTTTGTCATCTTTTTACAAAGAGGGCAATTGTTTGAGAAGTCGTATACATCACTTTCCAGACGTTTTCCTTAGTTGCAACTTGGGCAGTAAACGGCACCTGCCAGGTTCAGCTGATTGATTTTCCTACTCTGTCCATGCACAATGCCATCAGGTAGCATCCTCATCCCCTCATCCTCAATCAATCAGAGACAGATTTATTTGGCCAAGTGAGTTAGTACACACAAGGAATTTGTTTCTGGTCAATGCAATGGTGTCACTATAACCTTACAGACAATATATACAGTATCCAATAGGCCATACAACAATAATAATAATACTGGTAATAATAATGATACAATATAGGTATTATGTACTGACAATGTACACATTATTTCGGATAATGTGCAAGTAATACCTACAACTGTGTAAACCAGACAAACAATGTACATAAAGTGCAATGTGATAGTGTAACAGTATGTGTAAGAGAATGGAATGTGGAGTAGAGTAGAGTGAGAACATCCATCATGTAAATGTCAGCTGTTCGTCAGGGTGATGGCAAGAGGAAAGAAGCTGTTCTTGTGTCTGGTGGTTTTGTTGTTTAGGCTCTGTTGCACCTACCAGAGGTTACTGCATACCCAGCGTCCTGGGAATGAAGGATCCTCAGTGATTTTTTTCTGCCCGCGTTCTTGTCCTTATGGAGCACAAGTGCAGCAGGGGGGTGCCCACTCATCAACACTCTAGGAACCATTTAATACCACATGGTATTGATATAAACATTGGACAATAACCTCCTCAAGTGACATCAAAGATGTTTGTGACCTGGTAGAAAGAAAAAACTATATTCTAGCCTCTGTGCCAGTACTTCACACAATTATTGATTGTTTATTATAAACTATATTCTAGCCTCTGTGCCAGTACCTCACACAATTATTGATTGTTTCCTAAGAAACTACAAGGCTTCAGCTTTCTAAAGAGGTCAAGCATTTGATGGTGGCCAAAATAGGTGGGAAATGTTGGGGAGAAAAGCCTAGAAATGGCATAACCCAGATGCAGTCCGATATTAATGCCATCATCCGATGTTTGTCCGGTAAGCAAACTACAGGGGGCCCAACACATGTCCTGTGATGCTCTTCAGTTGGGCCAGTACTAGTCGTCCTAAAGACTTCATGGCTATGACATCAGAATAACAAGCCTATAGTTATTCAGTGTGATGGAGGGAATGCTGGTGGAGCACAACACTGAAGCTTGAAGCCTGATGCTTTTCTGATATTCTGGTTCAACTTCCACAAGCATTACCAGCAATGAAATTAAACTTAAAAATGTGCATTAAAGTTTTACCAAATCGTTTCAGAAGTGCAGCAAACATATTTCTTGTAAAATAAAGGTTGGAAATGCAGTTGATTACTCAATTCCAAAGTAAACACATTCCTAGGTGATTTGGAAACGGACATCAATGGGCTCCTTTCCAGATCAGACAGACAGGTTCACCCAGGGTAGGTGATGGGCTATAACACCCACCAACGTAATAACTTCCCACCAATGTGATGATCAAAATTTGCACAAATTCAGCACGTTTTAAACGTAATACTCCTGCCAACGTTATAATTGTCACGGACAGAAGACGACCCAAGAGCGCAAGTTCAAATTCAGAGTCTTTTTATTGAAGGGTTCAGGGGGGAAGAGGAGTGAGAGAATCGTGAGGTCTTGGAGGTTCCGGTTCCAGGGGTGCTAGGAGTTCTCGGGGCTCTGGGGTTTTTCAGGGTCGTGTGGGTTACCTGGGCTCTGGGGGTCACCAAGTTTCCGGGGGGGTCCAGTCCAAGGTGCTGAGTGTGTGTGTCCCCCAGTGATCGAGCGGCGTCTCGGGCTGAGGGTGGTGACGCGTCTGGGCTCGCTCGTCTGGTGGTCGGCCTGGGGGAACACACACACACACAACAGCAAGATGAACAGCAGGCAGTAGTACAGACCAGGGCTAGGCACTAAACGTGGTGAGAGACAGAAGGCAGATTCGAGTTACCGGGGGGGCTGAAGATCGGAGAGTAATCGAGAAGATCCGGAAGGCAGGTCGGGATAACCGGGGCAGTAGAACAGGGAGGCAGTCAAGAATGGATCCGAATCACAGGTAGGAGTCAGCGAGTAGACAGGCAGGCAGGTTACTGGTCCAGGTTTGAAGATGATCTGACAGGGCTTGGCTGAAAAACAGGGCTTTATATACTGGGAGAGGTTAGTGGAGAAATGCAGTGCAGCTGGCAGAGTAATTAGAGCAGAGTGGGGCAAGGTGAGGATGGTGAGTGGGAAATGCAGCGCAGCTGGCCAGGTAACAAGAGCAGAGCAGGGCGGAGCCAGGTGGAGCTGGTTAGGCAGAGTAGAGAGAGAGTGAGCAGAGTGGCAGAGAATTGAATTCAATTAAGGTTGTTACCAGGGAGAGAGAATGCTCATGACAATAATTTCCAACCAATGTAATAACTGTTGCTGGTGATGGGCAAAATTGCCATTTATCTGATTGTCAGCCAGCCTTTGGTCTCCTGTAATTTGTCATTTTTGGCTGGCCTTTCCAGAGAGTCAGAGTCCAGAGACAGTGATAGTCCCCTGGATTAACTTGGGGTTAAGTGCACAAGGCAACTGAGAATCGAACCCACAACTTTCAGGCTACTGCTTTTTAGGCCAGTTAATTAGCAAATACACTATCATAACGTTTACTTCATTCTCTCTGAAAGGCTGAGGTGCAAACTGAAGATCATTTGCCTATATTTGACCTTAAGAACTGCAGCAGCAAATACATCACTTCTGTCTATGCACCTCGTCCGCAACACTAACTGTAGCTCTGCCAGATGGTCTTGTGAGGAGACAGGCTGTGGTCCACCTGTTGAGGACTCAAGCAGTTACTGGTTACCGAGAAATCACTTGCTTCCCGGGTTAAGCAAGGCCACAGGGAATAGGGGGGAGGGGAGGAGTAGGATCTAAGAAAGCCTAGTCAAAGGAGATTTGATTGACTGAAGCCTCATCTTTTTAACAGTCTGGCTAAGTGCCACTGTGCAAAGGACAGCCTGCTGCAGAGAAGCTCTGTGTTAGTGGCTAGGAATCATGTCAGTTCACAAGGTCATTTGGGTGATTTTCCATAAATGTCCATTAACTAGATACACAAAGGTTCTGTCAACAAGATTGTTATAATGAACAAATAGCTACGCTATCTGGAATTATTTTGACTTTATATAATTTGATATGACTCATAGGCTTTCATATTAACTCACCTAGAAACTGTTAGAGTCTTGTAGACAAGGGGTATGGATGTTGTGTGAGCAAGCAAAACCATTATTCTTAAAAGGCCATATAACATTTTACTTTTTTATTGTCTTGCAATTGTCAGTGCAAAAATATTCACATATACATATTCTAAAGGTAACACATGTAACAAAAACACATGTAAGAGAAAGGGGTGGGTATTCAAAAGTATTCAAAAGACTGCATGACAAAATGTTGGGTTTTCAACCTTCACTTGACCAGACAACATTCACAGAGTGCATTGCTAAATCTCCTCAATAGTTTCTATACTTAAAAAACTATATTCTTTGGCTTTTCATGGTTCACTAACCAAATATTGATCTTCTGCAAAACATGTTTAGAATGCAACCCATTACTTGCTGAATAATAATAATAATAATAATAATAAAACATAAGAATTCTTAAATGCATGATCATGTTTAAAAAAAAACAGACAGTGAATACACTAAGACTATTTACAACTGCCTATTTTTACTTTACCAGAAAAAAGGAACCCCATGTGTGAGTTATTAGTGCTTTCACTGAGGTCTACCCTGTCTGTCATATTAAGAGAGTGAGGTGAAAAAAAAACCATATTCTATTTATTTTATAGTATTGTGACTGTCATGACACAATAACAGTCGGAATGTATTGTTTTCTTATTTCACAGTAGTTCAACAAAAAATACAGCATTTATACAATCTATAATATGTATGAGTTCTCAAAAACATTACCTGTCTTCCATTGATAGTAAAAATCAGTAAAAATCTTACATTCAATAATAACAAATATCACAGTTATCTTTTCCATTTATGGATATATTCAGTGCTATGAGAGATCAACAAAATGCCCTTTTCAATGTGTTCATGATCAGAGAGTTATATTGTAAGATGCACTTTTGTTTGAAATCATCAACCTACATCTGATTGTGTGATCCTTGCTGCCTCAGACAGACCACAGCAGATAGCCAAAGAATAGCATTCATTTAGTATCCTCTCGGATATGGACAGTGAATTACCTGAAAAAAAAGGTTTTTCCTTACTATATGTTATTATCGTTTAGGGTGAAAAGCCTACTGATGCTCGGATACAGCCACAAAGTGTTGATCGGCTTTGGCCTAATCCCTCCACATGACGAGCACTTGTCAACAGGACATATTGCTCTACCTCACCATGTTACCTCTGTCCCCCTGTATACCTTAAACTTAGAAGTGCCAATCAATAAATATATAAATGTTACATAACATACTTAGTATATTCATATTTATATATTTTTTCATACAGGAAGAAGTCCTGTAAACTTCTTATAAGAAGTCTATTGGGCGTGCAGGTGTGTTTACTGAGTGTGACGTCTGTTAGGTGTAGGCATAAAGACTACCAACTAAAAGCTGTTAGGGAGACACCTAGAGCTCCATGTCTTCACAAATTGGTTAATGAGTGACAGATTGCAAGGCCTAGCGTTTCCTTTTCTCAAAAGGAGAAGACTGAGCTGATGTCTAAACCTAAACAGATCAAGAACTGAGCCTAAGTCAACTAACCGAATGCTTTCGAGGAACAAACCCTAGACTGATTGATTGATTGATTGAATAATTCCTTTACCTGTTACATGTAATGGGCATGGGCGGCCGGTTGAAGGAGAGCATGGGCGAGTCGTGCAGCTTCATCGTGCTGGTGTCCATCTTCTCCTGGCGCCGCCATTTTGCACGCCGGTTCTGGAACCAGACCTAATGTGAGTGTGTGTGTGGGTGTGTGTGTGTGAGAGAGAGAGAGATTCAGTAAATAAATGCATCCAAAGAGACTTTATAAAATTCAACAAGTTCAAAAACACACCAGAGAGGACTTCATTGAATAAGAACATCAAAGCAGAATCCTGATAGATACGTTCTAGAGCCTCTAAATTATATCAGATCAGATTAAACCACCAACACTGACCTGAACCCGGACTTCAGGCAGGTTGACCTTCATGGCGAGCTCTTCACGGCTGTACACATCGGGGTAGTGGGACTTCTCGAAGGCACGCTCCAGTTCGTGGAGCTGGTAGGTGGTGCACAAGGCAACTGAGAATCGAACCCACAACTTTCAGGCTACTGCTTTTTAGGCCAGTTAATTAGCAAATACACTATCATGACGTTTACTTCATTCTCTCTGAAAGGCTGAGGTGCAAACTGAAGATCATTCGCCTATATTTGACCTTAAGAACTGCAGCAGCAAATACATCACTTCTGTCTATGCACCTCGTCCGCAACACTAACTGTAGCTCTGCCAGATGGTCTTGTGTGGAGACAGGCTGTGGTCCACCTGTTGAGGACTCAAGCAGTTACTGGTTACCAAGAAATCACTTGCTTCCCGGGTTAAGCAAGGCCAAAGGGAATAGGGGGGAGGGGAGGAGTAGGAGCTAAGAAAGCCTAGTCAAAGGAGATTTGATTGACTGAAGCCTCATCTTTTTAACAGTCTGGCTAAGTGCCACTGTGCAAAGGACAGCCTGCTGCAGAGAAGCTCTGTGTTAGTGGCTAGGAATCATGTCAGTTCACAAGGTCATTTGGGTGAGTTTCCATAAATGTCCATTAACTAGATACACAAAGGTTCTGTCAACAAGTTTGTTATAATGAACAAATAGCTACGCTATCTGGAATTATTTTGACTTCATATGATTTGATATGACTCATAGGCTTTCATATTAACTCACCTAGAAACTGTTAGAGTCTTGTGGACAAGGGGTATGGATGTTGTGTGAGCAAGCAAAACCATTATTCTTAAAAGGCCATATAACATTATTTTACTTTTTTATTGTCTTGCAATTGTCAGTGCAAAAATATTCACATATACATATTCTAAAGGTAACACATGTAACAAAAACACATGTAAGAGAAAGGGGTGGGTATTCAAAAGTATTCAAAAGACTGCATGACAAAATGTTGGGTTTTCAACCTTCACTTGACCAGACAACATTCACAGAGTGCATTGCTAAATCTCCTCAATAGTTTCTATACTTAAAAAACTATATTCTTTGGCTTTTCATGGTTCACTAACCAAATATTGATCTTCTGCAAAACATGTTTAGAATGCAACCCATTACTTGCTGAATAATAATAATAATAATAATAATAAAACATAAGAATTCTTAAATGCATGATCATGTTTAAAAAAAAACAGACAGTGAATACACTAAGACTATTTACAACTGCCTATTTTTACTTTACCAGAAAAAAGGAACCCCATGTGTGAGTTATTAGTGCTTTCACTGAGGTCTACCCTGTCTGTCATATTAAGAGAGTGAGGTGAAAAAAAAACCATATTCTATTTATTTTATAGTATTGTGACTGTCATGACACAATAACAGTCGGAATGTATTGTTTTCTTATTTCACAGTAGTTCAACAAAAAATACAGCATTTATACAATCTATAATATGTATGAGTTCTCAAAAACATTACCTGTCTTCCATTGATAGTAAAAATCAGTAAAAATCTTACATTCAATAATAACAAATATCACAGTTATCTTTTCCATTTATGGATATATTCAGTGCTATGAGAGATCAACAAAATGCCCTTTTCAATGTGTTCATGATCAGAGAGTTATATTGTAAGATGCACTTTTGTTTGAAATCATCAACCTACATCTGATTGTGTGATCCTTGCTGCCTCAGACAGACCACAGCAGATAGCCAAAGAATAGCATTCATTTAGTATCCTCTCGGATATGGACAGTGAATTACCTGAAAAAAAAGGTTTTTCCTTACTATATGTTATTATCGTTTAGGGTGAAAAGCCTACTGATGCTCGGATACAGCCACAAAGTGTTGATCGGCTTTGGCCTAATCCCTCCACATGACGAGCACTTGTCAACAGGACATATTGCTCTACCTCACCATGTTACCTCTGTCCCCCTGTATACCTTAAACTTAGAAGTGCCAATCAATAAATATATAAATGTTACATAACATACTTAGTATATTCATATTTATATATTTTTTCATACAGGAAGAAGTCCTGTAAACTTCTTATAAGAAGTCTATTGGGCGTGCAGGTGTGTTTACTGAGTGTGACGTCTGTTAGGTGTAGGCATAAAGACTACCAACTAAAAGCTGTTAGGGAGACACCTAGAGCTCCATGTCTTCACAAATTGGTTAATGAGTGACAGATTGCAAGGCCTAGCGTTTCCTTTTCTCAAAAGGAGAAGACTGAGCTGATGTCTAAACCTAAACAGATCAAGAACTGAGCCTAAGTCAACTAACCGAATGCTTTCGAGGAACAAACCCTAGACTGATTGATTGATTGATTGAATAATTCCTTTACCTGTTACATGTAATGGGCATGGGCGGCCGGTTGAAGGAGAGCATGGGCGAGTCGTGCAGCTTCATCGTGCTGGTGTCCATCTTCTCCTGGCGCCGCCATTTTGCACGCCGGTTCTGGAACCAGACCTAATGTGAGTGTGTGTGTGGGTGTGTGTGTGTGAGAGAGAGAGAGATTCAGTAAATAAATGCATCCAAAGAGACTTTATAAAATTCAACAAGTTCAAAAACACACCAGAGAGGACTTCATTGAATAAGAACATCAAAGCAGAATCCTGATAGATACGTTCTAGAGCCTCTAAATTATATCAGATCAGATTAAACCACCAACACTGACCTGAACCCGGACTTCAGGCAGGTTGACCTTCATGGCGAGCTCTTCACGGCTGTACACATCGGGGTAGTGGGACTTCTCGAAGGCACGCTCCAGTTCGTGGAGCTGGTAGGTGGTGCACAAGGCAACTGAGAATCGAACCCACAACTTTCAGGCTACTGCTTTTTAGGCCAGTTAATTAGCAAATACACTATCATGACGTTTACTTCATTCTCTCTGAAAGGCTGAGGTGCAAACTGAAGATCATTCGCCTATATTTGACCTTAAGAACTGCAGCAGCAAATACATCACTTCTGTCTATGCACCTCGTCCGCAACACTAACTGTAGCTCTGCCAGATGGTCTTGTGAGGAGACAGGCTGTGGTCCACCTGTTGAGGACTCAAGCAGTTACTGGTTACCAAGAAATCACTTGCTTCCCGGGTTAAGCAAGGCCAAAGGGAATAGGGGGGAGGGGAGGAGTAGGAGCTAAGAAAGCCTAGTCAAAGGAGATTTGATTGACTGAAGCCTCATCTTTTTAACAGTCTGGCTAAGTGCCACTGTGCAAAGGACAGCCTGCTGCAGAGAAGCTCTGTGTTAGTGGCTAGGAATCATGTCAGTTCACAAGGTCATTTGGGTGAGTTTCCATAAATGTCCATTAACTAGATACACAAAGGTTCTGTCAACAAGTTTGTTATAATGAACAAATAGCTACGCTATCTGGAATTATTTTGACTTCATATGATTTGATATGACTCATAGGCTTTCATATTAACTCACCTAGAAACTGTTAGAGTCTTGTGGACAAGGGGTATGGATGTTGTGTGAGCAAGCAAAACCATTATTCTTAAAAGGCCATATAACATTATTTTACTTTTTTATTGTCTTGCAATTGTCAGTGCAAAAATATTCACATATACATATTCTAAAGGTAACACATGTAACAAAAACACATGTAAGAGAAAGGGGTGGGTATTCAAAAGTATTCAAAAGACTGCATGACAAAATGTTGGGTTTTCAACCTTCACTTGACCAGACAACATTCACAGAGTGCATTGCTAAATCTCCTCAATAGTTTCTATACTTAAAAAACTATATTCTTTGGCTTTTCATGGTTCACTAACCAAATATTGATCTTCTGCAAAACATGTTTAGAATGCAACCCATTACTTGCTGAATAATAATAATAATAATAATAAAACATAAGAATTCTTAAATGCATGATCATGTTTAAAAAAAAACAGACAGTGAATACACTAAGACTATTTACAACTGCCTATTTTTACTTTACCAGAAAAAAGGAACCCCATGTGTGAGTTATTAGTGCTTTCACTGAGGTCTACCCTGTCTGTCATATTAAGAGAGTGAGGTGAAAAAAAAACCATATTCTATTTATTTTATAGTATTGTGACTGTCATGACACAATAACAGTCGGAATGTATTGTTTTCTTATTTCACAGTAGTTCAACAAAAAATACAGCATTTATACAATCTATAATATGTATGAGTTCTCAAAAACATTACCTGTCTTCCATTGATAGTAAAAATCAGTAAAAATCTTACATTCAATAATAACAAATATCACAGTTATCTTTTCCATTTATGGATATATTCAGTGCTATGAGAGATCAACAAAATGCCCTTTTCAATGTGTTCATGATCAGAGAGTTATATTGTAAGATGCACTTTTGTTTGAAATCATCAACCTACATCTGATTGTGTGATCCTTGCTGCCTCAGACAGACCACAGCAGATAGCCAAAGAATAGCATTCATTTAGTATCCTCTCGGATATGGACAGTGAATTACCTGAAAAAAAAGGTTTTTCCTTACTATATGTTATTATCGTTTAGGGTGAAAAGCCTACTGATGCTCGGATACAGCCACAAAGTGTTGATCGGCTTTGGCCTAATCCCTCCACATGACGAGCACTTGTCAACAGGACATATTGCTCTACCTCACCATGTTACCTCTGTCCCCCTGTATACCTTAAACTTAGAAGTGCCAATCAATAAATATATAAATGTTACATAACATACTTAGTATATTCATATTTATATATTTTTTCATACAGGAAGAAGTCCTGTAAACTTCTTATAAGAAGTCTATTGGGCGTGCAGGTGTGTTTACTGAGTGTGACGTCTGTTAGGTGTAGGCATAAAGACTACCAACTAAAAGCTGTTAGGGAGACACCTAGAGCTCCATGTCTTCACAAATTGGTTAATGAGTGACAGATTGCAAGGCCTAGCGTTTCCTTTTCTCAAAAGGAGAAGACTGAGCTGATGTCTAAACCTAAACAGATCAAGAACTGAGCCTAAGTCAACTAACCGAATGCTTTCGAGGAACAAACCCTAGACTGATTGATTGATTGATTGAATAATTCCTTTACCTGTTACATGTGTGCATGTGAGTTTAAACTTTAAAACTTTCCCACTTATTGTGAATGTGGTTTAGAAAGTCCATTTATTTTGACTTGGGCTTGTCCACTAACCTACCCTCAGACAAGCAGAGAACAGGTTAGTGTGGGCAACATTGAAACCATCCAGGTTTGACAGTGGTGCTGTTGTTATTGATGAAGTTCAAGATGGGGGGAGGGGGGCTCACTGTTCCATGAAGCACTGATGTCATAATTCCTCTTTGTTGTGATACACCAATCAAAATAGCAGCTTATTAGACTCTGTCACACAGTGCCATTGCAGCCCCTCATGTGCACAAGCAGTTCTACTAACACCTCATCTCGAAGGTCGCTTTGGTCATCAAACTGAGAAAACTTTACAAAAGTCTGAAGGGACTTTTCTTGTAAAAGTCTTTGCAAAAAAATGTAAAAGGATAAAAAGACAAACAAACACACAAAGTCCAACACAGTTCCATTCTTCTAGAATGTCAGAGAACAATCCAGTGCTGTTGGACTGAACTGCTGCATAGAAGCTGCTCTCTCCGTGCATTACATTCTCCCAGATGTCCAATCCTCTAGTCACATGTGCGGCCAGGTTTTGTCCATGGACTGGATGTGCTCCTTGGCCTTCATCCTGAGTGCAGCGATGCTGGAATGGCGCTGGTCTACGTCCTCCAGAGGATACTTGTCATTGAAGGCTGGAGGACACTGGTAGGGTGGAGGCGGCATAGTCTGCATGGTCTGCATAGTCTGCATGGTCTGCATGGTCTGCACCATGCCCGGGGAGGTGTTGAGGTAGCCAGGGTGCGGGGCGTACCCAGGCTGGAGGCTCTGCGTGGGGCCCATGAAGCCGGGGATGCTGTGCATGGGCGTGGTGCTGGCCAGGGGGGAGGCCAGCCATGGGTCCAGGGGCAGGGAGTTGGTCATAGGCCCCACATTGGTGGGCATGGGCGGCCGGTTGAAGGAGAGCATGGGCGAGTCGTGCAGCTTCATCGTGCTGGTGTCCATCTTCTCCTGGCGCCGCCATTTTGCACGCCGGTTCTGGAACCAGACCTAATGTGAGTGTGTGTGTGTGTGTGAGAGAGAGAGAGAGAGATTCAGTAAATAAATGCATCCAAAGAGACTTTATAAAATTCAACAAGTTCAAAAACACACCAGAGAGGACTTCATTGAATAAGAACATCAAAGCAGAATCCTGATAGATACGTTCTAGAGCCTCTAAATTATATCAGATCAGATTAAACCACCAACACTGACCTGAACCCGGACTTCAGGCAGGTTGACCTTCATGGTGAGCTCTTCACGGCTGTACACATCGGGGTAGTGGGACTTCTCGAAGGCACGCTCCAGTTCGTGGAGCTGGTAGGTGGTGCACAAGGCAACTGAGAATCGAACCCACAACTTTCAGGCTACTGCTTTTTAGGCCAGTTAATTAGCAAATACACTATCATGACGTTTACTTCATTCTCTCTGAAAGGCTGAGGTGCAAACTGAAGATCATTCGCCTATATTTGACCTTAAGAACTGCAGCAGCAAATACATCACTTCTGTCTATGCACCTCGTCCGCAACACTAACTGTAGCTCTGCCAGATGGTCTTGTGTGGAGACAGGCTGTGGTCCACCTGTTGAGGACTCAAGCAGTTACTGGTTACCAAGAAATCACTTGCTTCCCGGGTTAAGCAAGGCCAAAGGGAATAGGGGGGAGGGGAGGAGTAGGAGCTAAGAAAGCCTAGTCAAAGGAGATTTGATTGACTGAAGCCTCATCTTTTTAACAGTCTGGCTAAGTGCCACTGTGCAAAGGACAGCCTGCTGCAGAGAAGCTCTGTGTTAGTGGCTAGGAATCATGTCAGTTCACAAGGTCATTTGGGTGAGTTTCCATAAATGTCCATTAACTAGATACACAAAGGTTCTGTCAACAAGTTTGTTATAATGAACAAATAGCTACGCTATCTGGAATTATTTTGACTTCATATGATTTGATATGACTCATAGGCTTTCATATTAACTCACCTAGAAACTGTTAGAGTCTTGTGGACAAGGGGTATGGATGTTGTGTGAGCAAGCAAAACCATTATTCTTAAAAGGCCATATAACATTATTTTACTTTTTTATTGTCTTGCAATTGTCAGTGCAAAAATATTCACATATACATATTCTAAAGGTAACACATGTAACAAAAACACATGTAAGAGAAAGGGGTGGGTATTCAAAAGTATTCAAAAGACTGCATGACAAAATGTTGGGTTTTCAACCTTCACTTGACCAGACAACATTCACAGAGTGCATTGCTAAATCTCCTCAATAGTTTCTATACTTAAAAAACTATATTCTTTGGCTTTTCATGGTTCACTAACCAAATATTGATCTTCTGCAAAACATGTTTAGAATGCAACCCATTACTTGCTGAATAATAATAATAATAATAATAATAATAAAACATAAGAATTCTTAAATGCATGATCATGTTTAAAAAAAAACAGACAGTGAATACACTAAGACTATTTACAACTGCCTATTTTTACTTTACCAGAAAAAAGGAACCCCATGTGTGAGTTATTAGTGCTTTCACTGAGGTCTACCCTGTCTGTCATATTAAGAGAGTGAGGTGAAAAAAAAAACATATTCTATTTATTTTATAGTATTGTGACTGTCATGACACAATAACAGTCGGAATGTATTGTTTTCTTATTTCACAGTAGTTCAACAAAAAATACAGCATTTATACAATCTATAATATGTATGAGTTCTCAAAAACATTACCTGTCTTCCATTGATAGTAAAAATCAGTAAAAATCTTACATTCAATAATAACAAATATCACAGTTATCTTTTCCATTTATGGATATATTCAGTGCTATGAGAGATCAACAAAATGCCCTTTTCAATGTGTTCATGATCAGAGAGTTATATTGTAAGATGCACTTTTGTTTGAAATCATCAACCTACATCTGATTGTGTGATCCTTGCTGCCTCAGACAGACCACAGCAGATAGCCAAAGAATAGCATTCATTTAGTATCCTCGGATATGGACAGTGAATTACCTGAAAAAAAAGGTTTTTCCTTACTATATGTTATTATCGTTTAGGGTGAAAAGCCTACTGATGCTCGGATACAGCCACAAAGTGTTGATCGGCTTTGGCCTAATCCCTCCACATGACGAGCACTTGTCAACAGGACATATTGCTCTACCTCACCATGTTACCTCTGTCCCCCTGTATACCTTAAACTTAGAAGTGCCAATCAATAAATATATAAATGTTACATAACATACTTAGTATATTCATATTTATATATTTTTTCATACAGGAAGAAGTCCTGTAAACTTCTTATAAGAAGTCTATTGGGCGTGCAGGTGTGTTTACTGAGTGTGACGTCTGTTAGGTGTAGGCATAAAGACTACCAACTAAAAGCTGTTAGGGAGACACCTAGAGCTCCATGTCTTCACAAATTGGTTAATGAGTGACAGATTGCAAGGCCTAGCGTTTCCTTTTCTCAAAAGGAGAAGACTGAGCTGATGTCTAAACCTAAACAGATCAAGAACTGAGCCTAAGTCAACTAACCGAATGCTTTCGAGGAACAAACCCTAGACTGATTGATTGATTGATTGAATAATTCCTTTACCTGTTACATGTGTGCATGTGAGTTTAAACTTTAAAACTTTACCACTTATTGTGAATGTGGTTTAGAAAGTCCATTTATTTTGACTTGGGCTTGTCCACTAACCTACCCTCAGACAAGCAGAGAACAGGTTAGTGTGGGCAACATTGAAACCATCCAGGTTTGACAGTGGTGCTGTTGTTATTGATGAAGTTCAAGATGGGGGGAGGGGGGCTCACTGTTCCATGAAACACTGATGTCATAATTCCTCTTTGTTGTGATACACCAATCAAAATAGCAGCTTATTAGACTCTGTCACACAGTGCCATTGCAGCCCCTCATGTGCACAAGCAGTTCTACCAACACCTCATCTCGAAGGTCGCTTTGGTCATCAAACTGAGAAAACTTTACAAAAGTCTGAAGGGACTTTTCTTGTAAAAGTCTTTGCAAAAAAATGTAAAAGGATAAAAAGACAAACAAACACACAAAGTCCAACACAGTTCCATTCTTCTAGAATGTCAGAGAACAATCCAGTGCTGTTGGACTGAACTGCTGCATAGAAGCTGCTCTCTCCGTGCATTACATTCTCCCAGATGTCCAATCCTCTAGTCACATGTGCGGCCAGGTTTTGTCCATGGACTGGATGTGCTCCTTGGCCTTCATCCTGAGTGCAGCGATGCTGGAATGGCGCTGGTCTACGTCCTCCAGAGGATACTTGTCATTGAAGGCTGGAGGACACTGGTAGGGTGGAGGCGGCATAGTCTGCATGGTCTGCATAGTCTGCATGGTCTGCATGGTCTGCACCATGCCCGGGGAGGTGTTGAGGTAGCCAGGGTGCGGGGCGTACCCAGGCTGGAGGCTCTGCGTGGGGCCCATGAAGCCGGGGATGCTGTGCATGGGCGTGGTGCTGGCCAGGGGGGAGGCCAGCCATGGGTCCAGGGGCAGGGAGTTGGTCATAGGCCCCACATTGGTGGGCATGGGCGGCCGGTTGAAGGAGAGCATGGGCGAGTCGTGCAGCTTCATCGTGCTGGTGTCCATCTTCTCCTGGCGCCGCCATTTTGCACGCCGGTTCTGGAACCAGACCTAATGTGAGTGTGTGTGTGTGTGTGTGAGAGAGAGAGAGAGATTCAGTAAATAAATGCATCCAAAGAGACTTTATAAAATTCAACAAGTTCAAAAACACACCAGAGAGGACTTCATTGAATAAGAACATCAAAGCAGAATCCTGATAGATACGTTCTAGAGCCTCTAAATTATATCAGATCAGATTAAACCACCAACACTGACCTGAACCCGGACTTCAGGCAGGTTGACCTTCATGGCGAGCTCTTCACGGCTGTACACATCGGGGTAGTGGGACTTCTCGAAGGCACGCTCCAGTTCGTGGAGCTGGTAGGTGGTGAAGGTGGTGCGGTTGCGGCGGTGCTTCTTCTTGGGCATGTCCTCCTCGTGGGGCTCGGGGGACCTGCTATCAGTGTCCATGCCTTTCTGGAGGTCGCACAGCTCCGCATCGCACTTACTGTTACTGTCATTACTTGCATTGCTTGAGAAGAGTCCTGGATCTGTGGTGGGAACAGACAAAAACATATGTGAGTGTTTGTGTCTTTCATTCAATATAAGCACCTCATACTTAACGTTTCTGAACCTGTGTGATTGACATTGAGAGAGCGATAGATAGATATAACTTGGTCTCCAATGCACATGCATTTAGCACAGAGTTCCAGAACTGAATCAGAATGTACAAGGGCAAAATCTGGTGCTCCTATGAAAACACCTCTTAGCTCTTAAAAAACTACTAACTAACATGGTATTGGCTGAAGCATGTTTCATTTTAAAAACAGCATCGGCATCTCTTCTCAGTTCATTTGTGAAATACAGACATGGTCTAAGTTACAGGGCATGCAATTCTCACACGCGTACAGTATTTAAGAATCTGTTCATATTCTACGCAAGCCACACGGACTATGCACCCCTATTGGAAATGCATGGCATGCCACTTGCCTTGCATTGCCAAAATATGGCGAGCGTCAAACCCTCCTACCATAGCTGCGTGTATTCATGCCCACATGGCTTGCAAAACATATTAAATGGCCCCTTAAAACAGAAAGTTGTGTGGCAGCAACTACACAAGGCTTTCAATGTAACGTTGAAAGCCTTGCTGCTTATAGCAGAGCAACAGATGCAACCTGCACAGATCTGTGCAATCTTCTATAAACCTCAGGCCCCCTTTGTTGTAATCCTACTAAGAGCCTCAGAGAGGGAGAGAGAGAGAGAGAATGAGGAGGAGAGAGAAGGAGAGAGGGAGATTTTCCTCTCCCAACAGCAGGGGAGGCAGGGAAAGATCTTTTCTGAGAAGTACATGGAAGCCCTCTGCTCTGCACATGTTGCTATATAGCAGAAATAATGAGTTATATTAATCTAATTATAGCAGGCTTAATGGTCATTAGGTCAGTGCACAGAAAGCAAACGACCAAGACATATGTGTGTGGGGTGGAGAAAGGTGAGGGTAAGTGTGTGCATGTGAGTGTGAATTTATAATGTATGCTTTCTGTAAGCTGCAAAGCCTTTATGTGATGTCTAAAGATAGGAAATCTGCCTTAAGACAGATCCATAACTTATGGACTATAAACTGGATCAGGCAAGTCTCCTCCTTGTCCGTTTTTTTTTTTCTCACAGATTAACCCACATCTAAATTTGACCCGGACTTCTGGGCCTTAAAACCAATGGAAGCGGCTCTGGCTTGCCAAATACGTCTTGTGTCCACGTCACCATCTCCCCTTTAACTCGTTAGTCAGTGATGTAATGGAACGCTAAACTCTTGGTGACAAGACATTCTCCATTTCCTCAGATCAGGTGTGTGTGTGTGTGTATGTGTGTGTGTGTGTGTGTGCGTGTGTGTGTGTGCGTGTGCGTGTCAGTGTCAATGCATGTGTGTTTAGGAAAGCTGTCTTGCAAATTAATGAAGGCTTTGAGTACTTGATTGTGTTAGGTGTGACACTGTTAAGATGCTGTGAGGTCAGAGTGTGAGAGATCAAATGAACTAACTGCTAATTGCTAAACAGGATTGGCAGAAGCAGAGCCAACCTTGATGTAAAAAGGTCACCCCTGTTGCATCAGTTCAATAAACATTAAATAAATTGATTTATCTAAGCTTTTTATGTGTCTTTAAATGTCTTTAGTTTAGATTTGATTTAAACAGTTAAACATCTTTTGGAGACATATTTTATAAATAAAATATTACATTGAAATTTGTTACATTGTGGTCAAAGTTTTAAAACAACTCAGTATTGTACTACCATCTAATTTACTTGAAGTGAGACAGTACTGGACTTACTGTACATCCCGTACTTGCAGTACAGACAGTAGACATTGCCGAGGACTCACCCTGATATTCTGTCTGTGGCTGGGCCTCTGTGATCCCTGGCAGGTGGCCGTACAGTTCAGTGGGGCCCTGCTTGCCCTGCAGCATATCAATTTTTTGGACACCACCAGTGCCGACTGGGTTGAGCAGGGGGTCCTGGTCTTTACTGAAGCCCAGGATGACGTCAATGCTGTGTACTCGGCCTCCCACACTGGAGCTGCCGCCCTTTAGGTCGTGGTAGTTGTCTGATGCAAGGCAGTCACCATCCACCATGGTCGGTGTGGCGTCCAGTGAGAGATGCATCCGAGCTCTCGGCGCCCGAGAACCACTGCTCGGCAGTGAGACAGGAAGGAAGCTGAGAGAGTGGGCTGTCTTCACAAGTATCACAAGTGGCCAAGAAAAAAAAAGAATTGACCAAAAATTTAACTCCACCCCACAGCTCCAACTGCAGACCTGAAATAGAAGAATGTAAAAATAATGTGGTTGTAAGTTCAGTAAGGAAGTTCATTTAGTTAATTTTAGTTCAGGAGGTTCATTTAGATGTACAGATTGCCTTAAAGAGTACCAAAATTACATATTTGAAAAGTTATCATGTGTAATAAGCAGAAAAAATATTTATATGTACAGCAATTGTGAATGATTCTGTACAGTATGGATTTAGTGCTTGCATAGGAGTTTATATTTAACAACATCAACAGTGTGAAAAACCTGAAAGTAAAAAAACAACTCTCTATTTACCTTTTAATTAATTCCTCTTAATCACTATGCTTTTAACTCTACACTTTTGACTATATTTTACTGAATTTGAAGTGGTGACTCATAAATTATGATATTCTATGAGATTTCTAGTGTCTATGCTGTGTAAAATTGCACAATGGATGGTACTCCGCAACACTAAGGCACTCGGAAATAAAGTGGATAATTAATTTTTTCAGCCTTTTTCCTATTACTGTTTCTAATCCCAAGTGTATCAGTGGTGTGAGGGAGATCAGCAGTTACTCTTGCTACTTCTCTCTTGAACACTACTAGGTAGCTGTCAATCCTGCTCAGAATATTTTCTTTCCACAAGAGCTCTTTCAGTAAATGAGTGCAGACAACTTTGACCCTTTATTTTTTACGGCTCACTGATTCTACTAAAAGACAACTGGGACACTGGGACAAGTTTTCCAGCACATTGTCCAGCTCCATATGCCAGACCACAGCTATGAGGAGACATTAATGTGTAGACACTAATGTGTGCAATTATACTTCCCTGAATCTTTCGACACACAGAATTTATTGTTCTTTTTTCCTCTATTGTCTCGCTTGTCATACACTATGTCAGCTCACATAAAGCAAATATAACTTTTCTTGGTTCAAGAATGCATACAGTGCACAAACTGGTATATCCAATTATAGTTCATCATATCTAAAGAAAAAAAACTTAAATACATACATTATACATGTGATTATAGTTTTATTTGTATAATGAAAGTACATGTGATTTTCCATAAACTTTCCATACAATTTTAGCCAATACAAACTGAACCACTACAGCTTGTAGGCTTGTAGAAATACCTCCATGTGTCCAGGTGAGACAAAGTATGATTGTAGGTGGGGGTATAAGTATGGCATCATAGTAAACATCAAAACATACCTGTTTCTCCTTCAAGTGTTATCTTCAGTGATTCACTTGGTCTGTGTCCAACAAGGAATGACAAAAAGGTCAACAAAAACTAAGAATTTGATTTTGAAATCCCTCCAAAATGACCATGATAAACGTTATTAAAATTTAAAAATTGATTACAAAAAAAATTGTTGAAAATGAATCAGGCTTCAGGCCTCCAGAATCATTTGTAGCGGCGTCTTGGTAACGGAGTGCAACTGGTGGTGCACGACGGCCAAAATGGACATGCTTTGTAAGAGCTTTGGAGATTTGTTCATTAGGGATCCTGCCTCTTTAAGGATGAATGGCAGTTGGGTTATGGTCAAGTAATTGCTCCAGTCTCTCTCTCTCTCTCTCTCTCTCTCTCTCTCTCTCTCTCTCTCTCTCTCTCTCTCTCGTACACACACACACATACACACACACACACACACACACGCACTGACTAATGAAGCTGTAACAAAAAGTTCTTCAGCAAAAATCTTTTGTTCAAATGATAATGGAGGTTTGTACTGAAGGTACATCTTGTTCATGAGAGTGCATAGATGCGGCACTGGCTATGAAATTCATATCTCAGTCTGGACATAGGTAAAAACAAACATCTACATTTTCTGTATATAATGTTTTTTTATTTGTATAAAAAGTAACATTTCATTAGCAAGTTGAAGAGAGTAATACATTTTTACCTGCATATCCGATATAATAACATAATTATTATGACCGCCACACAGCAAAGTGGCGTCGGTCATATAGGTTTAGTCAGTATTTTTCTTCCAGATTTTTTTGTTTTTTCTTCAGTAATTTTGTGTCAACTATTCCCGGGACACTGAAAGACCGGGGTGCACTAAACTTGTTGGGCATGTAGCCCCACAAGAATGTCACGGAACCATTGTTTTTTGTTTTGACACCCTTTGAATGCATGCCAAGTTTCGTGGAATTCCGTTGGGGAGCCATACAATTAATGAATTTATTTGTAAATTTAGTGACTACACCGACTGGCCTGTAGATGGCCAGACACAGTTTTCTGTGAATATCTCGAGAACCGTAGGGCCTAGGATGACCATGAGGCCATGAGGCCATGTCAACACACATCCCATATCCACTCATTTGAGGTATAGCGCCACCTAGTTAAAAATGAAAAATCAAAAACAAGGCATTGTAATCGTAGTTATCTTTGGCTGACAGGTTCAAAACTGCACAGAATTTAAAGTGTAGGATCATTATGACACCCTCTGAATGCATGCCAAGTTTCGTGAAATTCAATACAATAAATAAATATATGTGTACATTTAGTGCCTACACTAAGCAGGCACACACACACACACACACACACACACGCACACACATACACACACAGTAGACATAAAGGCATACGTATGCACATACACACACACACACACAGGCACAGACTCACATGCATACACACACAGGCATGCACATAGGCACACACACATAAACACAAACACACTAACATGCCCACACACGCATGCACAGACACACACATAAACACACACACACACACACACACCTCATTACCCCACACACCCACTCACAAGCGAACACACCCACACACACACACACACACCCAGACATAAAACACATGCAGATACGCAGACGCGCGCACACACACACACACACACATACACACACACACACCATTACCCCCACAAACACTCACAAGCGAGAACACACATAGAGAAGCACACATATACACAAAAGCAAACACACACATGCACACACTAATTTGCATACACAAAAGTTGCAAGAGTGGGGGATGAAGTAGGAGATGGAGACAAATTAACCTTCTAACACTGTTCCAGTCAAAAATGACCGATTTACACATTCCCTGTACCATAAATTACCATTTTTCATCAGATTGCCTCAAGACCTTATGATATCCTTCACAAAAGGCATTTGAACACATGAAATTCACTAATTTATTTGAATTTGAGTGATTTATTCAACTTGGTCACACTTTTTTGTCATCTCAATGCTCGCACACACATGCATGCATGCCCACACAATGTACAACCCCCCCCCCACACACACACGGTTCATGTTGTCAGTTCATGTTGTCATGTTGCCACTTGTGCATGTGAACCACCAATGTTCACACACACGGACGCACACGCGCGCACACACACACACACACCAGTGCTGCGCGGGTTTTGTCACAAGCGGCCCGCGGTCGCCCGATATTTTAATCAACCCGACCGCAACTCGGACCGTGAATATTACAGTAATTAGGACAAAATTATACCCGACCCGCTTATTTACAAAATGTGTGCTTTTGGTTATAGCCTGCATGCAGTGTGACAGTAGGCCATTTCTGTAAAACAAACTAATTTATTTGCGAAACTTTATGCAGTAGAACTACACGCAGTAGGCATGCAGGACATAATGTTTGCACAGGAGAGAGAATGAGAATAAGAGCGCAAGCATGCACGCAACCACCAAGGATTAGAAGATAAGATTTGAAGGGCATGGACATACATTTTTCTTTCGAAAACAGAAATGGTGAGGCAAGGTAGGCAAGAGAGATAAATTGCTGGTCAAAACGTTAGCGTAAGAACTGGTTTATAATTCTGAATGAAGCACAAAGCTTTACTAAAGCACATCCACTGTTTAAAGGCACAAACACAACGGACTAAGGTAACTTGTATGCATGCGCGAACCTATAGGCCTACATACCGGTAGATATGGCTGTGTAGTCTGTGCCATAACATTTATTCCTGCAGGCTGCCCATTTTGGCTGTCATACTTTTAAATGGCTTAGCAAGAAGTAGGCCTACATAGACCATAACTTGTACTACTGTCATCTTCATCAAGAACTTTTCCCAATATTTCTCATAGCCTATATCGCTTTTCCTGAAGGGGTGTCTATTATTTTAACTCGCATCTTCAGATTCTTTACTGTTGACTTTACTGTATTGATGCTTTACTTAATTAATGCTAGCCTTCTTGTGATATTTTAAGTAGGCCTATCTGTAGAAAATATTAATTAATTAATTAATTTTAACAGACCCGCCCGCAACTTACCCGAACACCATTAAAATGTTTTGTTTATGACTCATAACCGCGGGCGACCGCTTAATTTCGGGCAGACTGCGCAACATACACACGCAATTAAGGGTGACTTCAATTGTTTATGCAAAGGGCCTGAGACACCGAAGTAGTTTAGTAGTTACAGATTACAATTTCAAATAAAAAACACACGACTACATATCCATTACATGTGAAAACATAAAAAAAAAAAATTTTTAAGCCTGCAGGCCAGGGTAATCTAATATTACTGCATTAACATCAACTCGCATGGAATTATGGGAACACTCAATGCGCCTCTTCAACCCTCTGCTGAAACTGCAAGCGTAGATAGCTTGCTTATAAACTCGCACTGCGCAGAAACAAAACTTAATGTATAGCCTAACTTATTTAATCTTCCAGAAACAAAACAAAAAATCATTCATATGAATGAGAGGAGTTGTGTTGGGAATGTCGGTGCAATGTCCCTGCTATAATGGTCTGACAAACGTCTTGTCTTTTCAAGCAGTTCATCATCACCTGCGAGTTGAAGGGTCATAGGACGTAAAGACTCAAACACATGACAAGTTTCCCGCATACTTGCAAATCTTTGGGAGAGCTGACTGATGATGATGTCCAGAGTTGCATTAAATACCTGCACTTTGAAGTATCTCTCTGCATCGGTTAAGCGCTCATCCTCCGATAGATCGTCAAAGTGACGCTTCACTCTCCGTGCTCTAACATTCTAAAGTTCTATAAAAAAAAAAAAGGAGGCACGGCGGGGGTAGCGACGGGCCCCGGAAGGTCACGGGCCCTGGTGCGACTGCACTTGCTGCACCTACTATAGTTACGCCACTGCTAATTTGACTCTAGTACTATCCAGTGCTAGCCTAGAAATCTAGACGCACCCCTAGCGGCGCAGCAGGGCTAGTCTAGCAACTCTCCATTGGCTTGTGAGCTCCAGAAATCGAAACTCAATCAGGCCAATGAAATCGTGTATAGAGTCGTTAGGTGGGCTTAACATAATGATTGATGGCAGAGTTGCAACGGTTTGGCTTGAATTCCCTGCTACTTGAAAACAAATAAGATGGATGTTGCTGTTGGCGAACAGTGTGACACGAGTTAAGCTTTTATTAAGTTGGCAAACGTTTGAACTGGCCAACTAGCTCCGCTGATGGGAAACGCATGGGACTCATAGCGCTGCCGCTGTCCTGTTGCATGCAGAGGGAATTTGAAAGACAACTGATTATCCTGCCCCTCGGACTGAGCACTGCGAACGGTGAGTGCCCAGACCCTACATTTTAATGTGGGTCTGGCTCGTCAGGCTAATCCAATGCAACTGCAAGAAAGAAGTCACATGACTCACAGTCATTTTGCTTCCTCATTCAGGAACTGTGCAGGTGTCTTGCAACGCCACATTTTCCCTCATGGAAATTGCATTTCTCAGTACTTTACTTCCAGTAAATCATGAAGAAAAAACCTTTATTGATAAGTAAAGATGTATTATCAACAACTTTTCATAACATATCAATGTAGACGTCATAGGAAATTACAAATAACGACATGTTGCCCTGAGGCAACATTGTACCATAACGGACTCGCATATGGCCATACCAAATAAACTAAGTAGGGCATTATAGCAAGTGCAAGCAAGCATTATATAGCAAGCAAGTGCATTATATTTGTAATTAATTGTATTGGGGTTTGAGGCCAGGTGGGGTGACTGCTTTCTCCTTTTGCTACTGTACATAATGGCAGAAGTGAAAGGGTTTGCTGTGATGCTTAATGAAATGTGCTCAAAGTAAGAGCTGTATGAGGGACCCTTAGGCAGGTTGACCCCTGTATGTTGGCCCCCATGGAAAGGCAATGCATTAGTGAGGCACCCTGTGATGAACAGTGGATGGAGGGATGTATGAGGGACACCATGAGTGTGCTTCATGAAGTTTTACAGAATGCCAGCATATGGTTGAGTATGTGCCCTGACTACCATACCAACATCCATGGCTTTTTGGTGTTGCGGTCAAGCTGTACACTTGCTACCCCATAGCCCCAAGTTTGAGGCCTGACTGATCCCTCTATTTGCTACAGTGTAGGCCTACCCCCTGTGTTTTGGGAGATGTATGGAGCTTTTAACCAGTAAATAACAGTGATTTTGATTATTTCATATGATAATTTGTAAGTTTTAATCATTATAACTTCATATTTGGGGCAGCCGTGGCCTACTGGTTAGCGCCTCAGACTTGTAACTGGAGGGTTGCTGGTTCGAACCCCGACCAGTAGACACGGCTGAAGCACGGCTTGAGCAAGGCACTTAACCCCTCACTGCTCCCTGAGCGCTGCTGTTGCAGGCAGCTCACTGCGCTGGGATTAGTGTGTGCTTCACCTCACTGTGTGTTCACTGTGTGCTGAGTGTGTTTCACTAATTCACGGATTAGGATAAATGCAGAGACCAAATTTCCCTCACAGGATCAAAAAAGTATACTTACTTATACTTACTTACTTATCTGTAAAATATTGATTTTCATTCCACAATGGTACAATGTTGCCTGGGAGCAACAGCTGAATTTAAAATAAGATTTTTGTATGAGACTTGTAATACATTGAAAACCAGATACATATTTTTGTTCTGGTGTTAAGTTATACAGATAGGTGTTTTAAATGGGGTGCAAAAGGGGTGCAAATTAAGGGGTGTCTTTCTGACAGGCTCAGTATTGAATCTGGTGTGCCACAGGGGTCCATTTTGGGTCCACTGTTTATTTACATTAACAATCTTGGTGATAACCTATCAGACGCAAGTATTCATTTATATGCAGACGACACCATAATTTAAGCTCTGCATCCTCCATTGATAGTTGCATTTCAAAGCTGCAGGAAGCATTTACAATAGTTCAGCGCAACCTCGTCTCTTCAAAACTAGTTCTGAATGATAAAAAAACCAAAATGCATTCTTTTCTAGGAAACATAAATGCGAATCTTCTCTACCACCTCTTTACACTTTTCAGGGTAAAGCTAAAGAACTGGTCTCCTCTTTGTTTTGGAGGACTTATCATTCAAGTTACATGTTAAACAATTACTATCTAAGTTAAGGCTAAAGCTGGGGTTTTATTTTCGGAATAGTGCCTGTTTTTCACAGTCAGCCAAGAGAAAGTTGGTGGAAGCTACCTTCTTACCTGTCTTAGATTATGGAGATGTTTTTTACAGAAATACCACTAAGGCTCTTTTACAATCATTAGATTCTGTTTATCACTCTGCTCTAAGATTCATAACTCATACACATGACTTCACTCATCACTGTGCACTGTACGAAAGGGTAGGTTGGCCCTCACTTCACTTAAGAAGCAAGCTACAAGTACAAGCGATGGCTTACATTTGTGTAAAAGGCCATAGTTGGCCAGCTTCCTCTGTATATGACTAGTCTTTTAACTGTCAACAGTCAAGAGTATAATCTGCGTTCAAGTAGATATATTCTCTTAATAGTTCCTTCAATGAAGACAGAGTTTGGAAAAACTGCTTTTATTTATAGTGCATCAACAGCTTGGAATGAGATTCAAAGATCGTTGAAACTTACAGTATTTATTTCAATCAATGAATTTAAGTCATATCTCAACCAAACATTCCAAACTGTCTGCACCTGTTCTTAACTTTTAATTTTGTTTCATTGTTGTGTGTGTGTGTGTGTGTGTGTGTGTGTGTGTGTGTGTGTGTGTGTGTGTGTGTGTGTGTGTTAGTGTATGTGTGTGTTGTGACTGTTGTTTATGTACTTATTTTTACTTTGTCTCTATTATGTTCACTGTGTGCTGCTACCTTGGCCAGGGCTCACTTGTCAATGAGATACCTATCTCAATGTGATTTTCTTCCCTGGTTAAATAAAGGTATAATAAAAAAAATAATAAAATGAAAGTTAGCTTTTATTCTTAAAAATAAGAATTGTTTTACTTTTATCGTTATGGTACAGTGCCTATAGAAAATCATCATACACATTTGAAATAGTTGCTTTATTTGTCATACAGCCTGAAATTAAAACCCATTTTAAAAAAATCTTTTTCCAGTTTCATTTACAAATTTAGCTGTATAACATCAAAATATTGGAAAAAAGGCAACAGCTCTGAAAATTAATAAAAATGAAAAACTAGAATAACAGGGTTGGAAAAGTCATCAAGCCCCTGATTTAATACTTCGTAGCTTCCTTTGCACACCTATAGATTTGGAATATTTGCCCATTCTTCCTTGTAGAATTGTTCAAGTTCAGTCAAATTCTGTGGGGAACAGTGATGGACTGCTCTCTTCAAGTCCATTCACAGATTTTCTATAGGATTTAAGTCAGAGCTCTGACTTGGCCACTCAAGGACATTCACCTTAAGCCACTGCTTTGTTCTTTTGGCAGTATGTTTAGGATCATTGTCGTGTTGGGAGGTGAATGACCTGCCCATCCTCAGCTGTCTCAAAAATGTGTGTGTACTTGGCAGCATCCATTATCCCTTCTATCCTGACCAATTGCCCAGTCCCCGCTGAAGAGAAACATCCCCACAACATAATGTTGCCCCCACCATGCTTCATAGTAGGTATGGTGTGTTTTGGGTGGTGTGCTGTGTTTGGTTTTCGCCAAACATAGCGCTTGGAGTTCAGTCCAAAAAGTTCAATCTTAGTCTCGTCGGCACTATGCAAAAACACATCTGGAATATTCTGCTACCATGTGGAAAAAGGTTTTATGGTCAGATGACACTAAGATTGAACTTTTTATATGATTGAACTTGTAATTATAGCCATTTTGGTATAGTCAAACAGCCAATAAAGTACAGTAGATGAATGAATCAGAAACATATACAGCTGGAAAAGATTAAGACAACTGCACATTTTTTTGAGGTCATCCGACGATTGCTGAGATTACATTAGAATGAGTTGACGCCTTGCCATCTGACTGTCAACTCACTCAAATGTCACTCAGCAAACATAGGATGACATCAGAAAAATGTGCAGTGGTCTCTTAAATTTTTCCAGAGCTGTAGTGTTTTTCATGTAGTAGATTATTTTTGCATCCATCTTCAGACTTCAGTGACTTGCATGACTGCTCCTCTATAGTTTTCCAATCATTTGTGCAAGTTTAAGGCACAGGGAGTGTATTTCATTTTGTGTTTGCCAAGGCATACTTGTATCAAGCTTCAATTTGTATCCTGTTACACAACACAGAATTCAGAAAGACCAATTAGTCTCATCCTTTTGTCCAATCAGTCCAGCAATCAGTCGTATCCTTTTGACTCATTGAGATGCATGGCTAGTGATGAAGCTTGTTCTAAGAAAATGGGCTAGTGACACTAAAGCTAATGAAATAACATCTACAGATCAACCAGCTAAGTAAAAAGCCTAAGGATTTCTCCTCGGATTGCATCTGACCTCTATCTCTATTTAAGAGGCCTTTGACGTTCCTGAAAAGGGAACTGCAGTTGAGCTCCTTTTGAGTTGACTAAGGTGATTTGCCTGTCTACCCACTGGGTTTATACTGGGTTGACATAGCTGAATTGGCTAATACTGTTCAATATACCAGAGTTATACATGTCATGAACTGTTTGACTAGAACAGCTTTACTTCATTAAGTTATTTGACAGATGTTTGTACTCTAGTGCGGTGCAATGTGAGCAACTAGCCAAAGGGAAAAGAAAACATCATAATCTTTGAGTTATTTGTTAGTTGTATTGATTGACTGTACACAATACAAACACAACAATTGACTGTGAAAACATTTGAAGAAGATTCATGGCATACAAATGAAAAGAGCAACATTCACAGAATTTCCAGATAATCAATCTGCATGTAAAACAGGCTACAAAGCTTTATTGAGAGTTTATTTATATCAGTGGTTCTCAACCTTTTTTGAGCAAATGCCCCCCTGACCTTACTTTGATCCTCTGGAAAAAAAACACTACCACATCAGCATTGGTTGTAATGATTTTTTTTTTTTTCACATTAAATGTAGGCAACAAGACGTGTCATTTTATCATGGACTCAAGTCAAGTGCACATCACGTGAACAACATATGCACCGTAACAATCCAATGGATTAGCAACGGTCTTTTCGTGGAGACTACGCTCAGAGCAGCTGCAGAACAACAGCGAGCGGAAAACGGGCTATAGAGATGACGATAGCTGGGGCTGGGGAACGTGAGTCCGGGCGTGTGCAGGCCCGAACTGCACTGTATGACCACTGAGCATAGATAAACAGTAAAATGTAGCTGGGACGGTAGAGGGGTTAGAAACCCATGAATGAAAATAGCCTATTTATTTCAGGTAGCCTATTTTTGCACCAAAAATATGTGAAAACCATGACAGTTTAAAATGTAAAAAAAAAAAAAAAACCTCTCACGTTCCCAGCGCCCCCCTAGGTAGTACGAACGCCCCCCCCCCCCCCGTTGAGAAACCTTAATTTATATAGTGCATTTCATACACAGGGGTAATTATAATAATTGTGCTAATTGTTAGGCAGTGAGGTTACCTTACAACTGCTTCACTACACCTGCTATTGCAAGTCAGTGTACCATGAACATGTGTTATTATAAGGTATCAAACAACATTATGCTGCTTTAAAATGCCTCATGATGAGCTCACATCACAATTTGCAACATTATAGAAAAATATAAAAAAAATAGGCTACACTGCACTGAAGAGCCAATCATATTCTAAATATATTTTATCTAGAATATACATATTCATATAAATATATAGACATGTTTATATTCTTCATGAGCACACACCTGTAGTATACCCACCTGTGCTGTTGGTGACTGCTGCATGTGGTGTTGTCTCTTTTCTAATTGTCTTAGTAAACTGATATACCTCCCGGAGGTTTCTCACAGAGGTAGCTAATAAGCTGTGGTTGGATTGGTGCGAACAACATTATGGGATGCTTCACTCTTCCCGGTCTGACCAACAGGTGGGTCTGACACCTTTACCTGGTGCAGAAATAGGGCCAGAACACCGTGCACTTCTGAGCGTATTAATTAGTATTAGTATTAGTATTAGAAGTATTGCAAGGTAAAAGGTCCTGAGGTCTTGAGGTTAAAAAAAATTAAGCCCTTCAAACTGGATGGTTTGAAACTACATACTCTTATTTGCATGTCATTACAATCTAATTGGCAAGGATTCATTCCTTTGGACCAATGTGCACCTTCTGTTACTTTATATGGAAAGGCAAAGTGGAGGAAATCTTGATCTGCAAACAAATGCTCATGAGGAGGAGGCATGGAGAACAAGTGACACCTATAGGGGCCATGTAGCAAGCTTTTTCCAAGAAAGTTCAGACAAAGACGCACAAGCTAATTATAGTATTTGCTTGGCCCTTGACAGTGGCCTAAGGGGAAAAAAAATGACTTCGATAGCAAGCACCCAGATAGGCTTAAACCAAGGGAGGCTTACCATATGGTAGAGTGAAAGCTCCCTAATGCCTGCCTACTCAAAAAGGCACTGTTAAATCTCCATGCCATGCTATGACCCTATCATCACTGCCTGGCTAGCATTCCCTCACCCCACTCAAGACTAGAATATGTAGAATCTGTTTTGTTATTTTGTCCAAATTGTCTTTTTATTATAATTTTTAGCAGCTCCTCAGTTTCAAGACTGTTTTAATGTACAGTGCTGTAAATTCTCAGCTATTATCCAAGGTGCTTTAGCAAAATTACTTCAGCTATGAGGTTAACACGTGGGGGTGGACTATACATGGGAATGTGTTTTTTCCTCTTATTTTTTCCCTCTGATTAAAGCACAATCTGAATCTGTTTAATAAACCATGTTTAATGCAAGGGTCCGGTCTAAAAAATAGAATAAAACAGGCTAATACTCTGGAAATTACTGAAGTAAATTGTTTTATAGCTCTTTATACCCGTTTTTTTCCTCTGTGACCTTGGCATTGATAGCACAACACCATTAATTGAAATATAGATTCATGCCTTTTGTACCAGACCATCAAAACTATTGCTCTCTCAGACACTGAAAGAGCAGTATCACAGTATGCAGACACAGTAAGACGCTGCATATCACATGCACTTCACCTTTATATGACAGCTGGCAGGGAATGACTGAGGGCAATTTATTTAAATCGATTGAGTGACACAGGGATGATTGAGAGAACTGATGAATGAGAGAACAGCCCTTGCCAAGACAAGACCAAGATATCAGTTGTGATTCAATTACGCATGAGTCTCCCTGGCCCTTAATCCTCATAGATAAACACGATATATTAACCTCTAATAAATCGAAGCTCTGTTTATTTATTTCAATTGAGCATAACTTTATCTCAAATTAAGTTCAGCTAGAAGCAGGTTGAAATGGTTAAAGCGCTCCCCTACCCCCATCTTTGTGTCTAGTTTTAGGGGAGGCCTCAAAAATCTTTTCAAATGTCAAACCAAGCTCTAGGCATCCAGGTGAGAGACTAAGATAACGTAATTGAAAGGGCTTATCATCGTTTTATCACTTAAAAATATTAAGACTGTCCTTACTTGCTTGTTTTCTCATTATCCTAATTAAGAGCAAATTGGTTAAGAGGGTACTGGGTGGTTGGCAAGCTACTTAGTTTTATCAGATGACAATTTAAGCCATCATAATCCTATTGAGTACAAAGCAGCTGGGTCAGCTTAGCAATGAAGGGGGGAGGGGATGAAGAAAGGAAGAGAGGAGGAGAGTGAAATGGGGGGACAGAGAGAAATGGGTGAAAGAGAGAGAAGATGTAACGTTTGGAGGTGGGGTCAAATTCACATACTGAAAGACAAGGGCCAACACTGTCAGAAATGTTTTGGTTCTACTCTCTGCTCTATAAATCACTAGCCTGTGATGGGTACAGTGGGCCTGCTGACGTGAAACATAATCTCTTCAAGTGAGCCTACAGTTGATCAGTGCTTAGTGTCATTAGTCTCCATTTGATGCTGTTCTCTCACTCTGGAAGGAAAGAAAACAAAACAACAAAGTAATCTTGTTGCAGCAGAAAATCAAATTAAACAACACTTCAGCCTGACTAATTTCTACAGATGGGTCCATCAGTGTCAGTTACACTAGATGGGCATTACTGAGAAGCATAAACACAAGAATAATCATCCCAATGGTCAAAATCATAATGATGAAAATATAAAACAAAACTGGGTCCTAACCTAATATTGTGTTGCACTAATGCAGATGTCTAATTAGGACAAAGAAACACTAGGATGTCAAACGACAAAACTATAGTACCAAAGTACCAATGGAAATTCCTCTAAGCAGAGAGCATGGTTTACAAGTCCCTTCTTCTGTTGTCTCAGTCAGTTCAGTTCAATAGGCTAGCGAATCTTCTGGTGCTTGTGTGAAAATTCCATTTGGTTATGGGGGGTCTCAGAAATATGGCCACTTGTCAGCTATCACATCTGCATCAGTTGAATGACTAATTTTATTTAAAAGTTCATTTCCAACAGCTAGCATTTCCACCAAGCACATTGGTTTATAAGGTGCACATGGTGACAAGACGATACAGAGGTGTGTGTTCACCAAGACGAATTGTGCAACCTGTTTAATCTACTGTAACTGCATTGGTTAAAGGATTGCACATATGAGACAGATACTTTTGAGTTGTCTGGAAATCTCATTAAATGCCTACTCTGTTCAATCAGGCCGTCGGAAGTGACTAGGGGGCTGTTTCAGGAGCACAGATCCCTGGGCTGATGCTGACGCACTTCAGCATCACAAGTAGCCTAATCTACAACCTGTTCCGGAACTTGTCAACCCCATCTTCCTCTACTTCTGCAGCCTCCCCCACTTTACGTTTGCACACGTCTCCTGATCCAGATTACCTGACGCGCAGCCTCAGATGAAACCTCCCTCCCCATCCGTGTCCTTTCAGGTTAATCTCTAGCGCGCTGCTGTGTCAGTCAGGGAAACACTGCCAGTTACGTGTTACACACATAAAAAACAGACAGTACGCTTTAGTTGTGAAGTCTTTCTAAATGTGATTGTGCCCATTGTAATGTGGTCTCAAGAATGATGATTTGTTTTTTTTGGACAATTTTCTTCTCAACGTGCCAAAACAGTATGCCTAAATCCATTTTTAATGGGGATGTTAATTTTAACAGTGAAATGAAGGGCAGATCTAAATTGCCTCGTAGGATAGCCAATCATGTCCTATCCTGTCCTATTTACCTAGTTATCATAGGCCTGGTTCTTTCTCATCGCCCTGAGCAATGTGCTATCCGATTCCTGTTATCTCTGGTTCACAAAAAGGCATGTCATTCTAGCTCAAAACTGTGACAAAGTAACCGTTCGGTTCCTGCTCGACACCTCTCTGGTCATTAGTTCATTCGGTTCCATGCGTGCCTCTTGGAACAACCCTCTGTTTGTCCACCCATGGTCTCCCTTCCGCCATGACCTCAGCAACCCCATCCCGTTCTCCATACACGTATAAGTATAAGTATACGTATATACTCTTTTGATCCCATGAGGGAAATTTGGTCTCTGCATTTATCCCAATCCGTGAATTAGTGAAACACACTCAGCACACAGTGAACACACAGTGAGGTGAAGCACACACTAATCCCAGCGCAGTGAGCTGCCTGCAACAACAGCGGCACTCGGGGAGCAGTGAGGGGTTAGGTGCCTTTCTCAAGGGCACTTCAGCCGTGCCTACTGGTCGGGGTTCGAACCAGCAACCCTCCGGTTACAAGTCGGAAGCGCTAACCAGTAGGCCACGGCTGCCCCACGTCACCACTCGTCAGAGGGCACATTAGGTCCACATTCTCTAAAGGCTGATGATGCCACAGAGTCTATCTACTCTACACTAAGTCTGTCTGTCTGTAGTCTGTCTGGATAGCCTGTGTCCTCTATCCAGGGCTTGAAAACGAAATAATTTTTCAAACGTTCCGTTCCTAACGGTTCAGGTAGGCCTATGTTTAACGTTTTCGTTCTTGCATGTGTTCCACCGCCAACATATCGGTCCTGAACCGGTTCGGAATGCAAAATATCGTTCGTTCTTAAAGTTCCGGCAGTGTTTGGCGGGCCTATCAAGTCTATTTTGTGGACTTTACCTTAGAATAGACATACTCATTATTTCCCCTTGATTTAGCCTATACCGTAGCTACGCCCAAAAATAATAAATCACAGGCGGCATCCAAAAAAAATTCAGATGGGCTATCCATCCCATAGCCTACAGACTTACTGTAGGCCTAACCTATGCCTATAAATAATTTCTTATCAAAAATATTTCTGGATACGTGCTAAACTCCTTACCTGGTTGTAGCCTAAGTTTTATCCATATGGAGATCTTTAAAGGCTTGCGCTATAATTCCAACCCTGTTTATAAACGAACCTGTCTGTTGCTGACAAGGCCAATCTCAAATTTCCCGTTTAACTCTTCTACATAGAATAGGCTATAATTGCGCAAACATGTCAAATCCCGACTTTAAAACGACAAGGCGTGGACAGGCAAAATAGGCTATTACGCATAGGCTACAAACAATTTCCAAATCAGTTTTAGTAGCCTACGCTACGAGCTGGCCTAAGATCCAAAGTGGCAGACGGATAGGTTACATTACAACAGCAAGACAAAATATACACATTTGGACCAAAGGTCCATTTATTCGTTTTTTTTTTTTTCAAACTGCAGAAATCAAATTATTAGGCTGTTCGCCTACAATCAAACGAGTAGAACACTTAGGATATGCTTTTGTGAAATTGTATAAAATATATAGAGAACGAAAAAAAAACGCTATTAACCGGTTTTGTGGATTTCAGAATAACGTTTCTGTTCTGGAACAGTTGAAGACCATTTTGTTTCCATTTCCGTTTCCGCTCCTCGTAAAATTCCGTAAAATTCAGTTTGTTTTCGGTTTTCGTTTTCGTTCCTTGAACCGGTTCGGAGCCCTGCCTCTATCCACCAGACCCGCTCAAATGATACATTCCGAATGCTGTACACTGGCTTCAGAAAATGGCACAAACTTACAAACTTACAGATCTCTTTAGAAACTAGTCGCTACTTTCTTGAAGGCTGATCCACAGTGCCACTGATGCCTGGAAACTATTTTCTACTTTCATAACTCTACTCAACCCTCCAGCTACCAACCTCACAGCCAACATCTTTACCTCATTCTTCACTGAAAAAATAGCTTCTATCAGTAGTCCGTTCTCTGAACCATGGTCACAACCTGCCTCCCCTGGATAAGGATGCAGCAAGAAATCCAACATGCGGTCCTAGTGCCTATCCTCAGTCTTCCCCAGCTTATGATCCATCATTTCCTTCATTCATGTGTAAACTCCTAACATGTAGCCGTCCTACTTGCCCACTGAATCCAATTCCAACTGTTTACATTTACATTTATTTATGCTTTTATCCAAAATGTCTATTATATTACAAGGGGCCATTCTCCCCACAGCAACTCAAGGTTAAGTGTCTTGCACAAGCTAGGGCTCAGTAGTGGAAGCCAGGAATTGAACCCACAACTTTCCAGGCTGCTGCTTGCTAGCCCAGCTCCTTAGCCGCTACGCTAACCCCACCCCCAACCAAAAACCACATGTGATTAATGCTTCACTGGCTTCTGGTACATTTACAACTGGCTCAGGTAACAGCACTGCTTAAAAAGCCTTCCCTTGCTCCCAACCCATTGGAGAACTGTCACCCGGTCTCACTCCTCCCATTCCTTTCTAAGGCTAGTGAAAAGGACGGCTTCCAAACAAGTCACAGAATTCCTCTGACCTTGATCCTAATCAGCCTGACTTTAAAGGAGAGATATTGACCTAAAGTGTGTTGAAACATGATACCGAGTGTGAACTTTTGTCTCATAGCTCATCTCGGCTTGTCCCCTGCACTCCGAAATCTGGCGCTAGTTAGCCGATGCTACCAATAGGTTTTCAATGGGGGTGCCTTGGGCATCGGTCTAGCCATGCAAATAAATCACTGTTTTACACCATTTACGAGGCTCAAAGAAGCTCCACACTTCATTGGTAGACTTCCGAGGGCCCTTGAATATTAGCCTTTTTGTATCATCCAATATGGCGATTCATAGACTTAGATAGATTTGCAAATATTATGCAAATATTGATAACAAAACTCAAGCTTGATCTGTGTATGCAGTAGCAGATCAGCCAGTCCCCCGCTGAGTCTGAAATTAGCTACAGGAACAAGTAGAAAGGATAATAGAGTTAACCATATGAATTAAAGTTATTTTATGTAAGAAAGAACAGTAGGCTATGACAGCAGTAGGCTATGTGATCAACCTATATGCCTTGTTTGCTCAGAAGTGGGTGTAGTAGGCCTAAAGGAGCAAATCACCAAACAACAACATAATAGCTGACCCATGCAGAAAAAAACATGTAAACAATAGTTCAATATGCCTCTCAGTGGAATTGTGGGATACATTTCAAATGCTTTATTTCTTCCTTCTTGTTTTTGTTAACTTATCAACCTATCCTTGTGGAATAGTGGAATATTGGTAGCCTACAAACTACAGGATAGTAAGAGCCGAAATGTTGCCTTATTTATCCAATTTCCACCACCACTAAAAAAATGGGCCGGTCTTGGGCCTGAAACTCCCGGGCTGAAAAGTGGCCCCACTCCGGCCCTGTGCACCAGGGTGTAAATAGCATACAGTACTATATACACCAGGGTACGAATAGCATCCACTTCTAACTATACATTGATGCAAACAGCATACATTATTCAGAGTGTCTATTACACAGCTGAGCTATTCACACCCTGTTACGTAACAACAAAAAGTTGCTGAAATGTTGCTTGTTTATTTTCATTATTATTACATTGTGTGATCAATTTAGTCTTGCACAAAATCATTGCAGCAGCAAGGATTCTAACAAAAACTAACAGAACTGACCACATTACTCCAATTCTTAAGTCCCTGCACTGGCTTCCAGTAAGTCACAGAATTGACTTTAAAGCATTACTGCTTGTTTATAAATCAGTAAATGGAGCAGGACCTAAATACCTATCAGACATGCTTCAGCAGTACACACCTTCTCGTCCTCTCAGTCTCAGGTCCCAGGTGAAAAACCAGTACCAGTAAAACCTGGCGTTAGAACTAAACATGGTGAAGCAGCTCAGCTCCTATGCGGCTCAGCTCTGGAACCAACTTTCGGATGACATCAAAAAGGACCCAACTGTAGCGAGTTTTAAATCTAGACTTAAGACCAAACTGTTCTCAGACCCAACCAACTCTTTTTGGGAGGGGAGAACTCCCTCTTGTAGGCTACAACCCATGCAGAGGCATTGCATTGGTGTCATGCACAGAATGCGGAACGTGTCCTACTTTAAAGGGACACCAGGCAACGTTTTTGTGTTAATTACTCATCTTCGTAAGTCGGTATATGGTTAAATGAGTCATTACAGGGCGAATGAAGACTCTCTCGCCCGCCCCTACTGCCTGTAGGAAGAATATCCCGCTTGCAAGTTCAGTGTATCGTTCCCCGCCAACCGAAGCAGGATCAGTTTACATCCTGCATCCACAGCACAGAGGCAAGCTAACGAAACGCTAGCGATTGTTGCAAACATGTGTATAATGGCAGAGCCTGTGAAGAAGCAGCGAAAACCCTTGACGGAAGACGCAAAGAAAAAGAAAAGAGCTTCAGACCAAGCGAGGGGGAGTTTCGTAGAGAAAAAGCATCAGGCTTGCCTGGTGTCCCTTTAAGAAAAGATAGACTAACGGGACAAATGTCAATATTTTTTTCCTCGACCTGCCCAAAAGTAAAGCGGCCCACTGGGAATTCTCCCGATTCTCCCGATTACCCACCCCGTGCCTGATTCAGTCTTACTCTTCTTGGACTGAAGACAGTGTACAGAAACATTTCTTGCAAACACGGCCACGGGTGTATGACGTTATCTTCACCACCACTACCCTGTTCACCGAGTTCACCACTATCGTCGGGGTGGTCGTCTATGATAACGGGAGGTCCTCCAGTAGGTGCTCGTGCTTCCATGGCGGTTTCAGTTGTGCGTCCTCCTCCTTTAGCAACAAACAAGCGCTGAAATAGAGCGCGCAATGCAGAATAGTTATCCTATATGGGACTCATCAGACACACCTCTTCTTATAGCCACTGTATGCACACTATATTTTATATGAATTCATGAATGAAAATACATTATTTCCCATAAGAAACGGCTTCCTTTTTTCAATACCTCCCAAGCCATGTGACCTATGACTCCAAACCAATGCAGAATAGTTATCCTATATGGGACTAATAGACTTGAATTTCCCCTTTGGGATCAATAAAGTATCTATCTATCTATCTAGACGGTCCCTAAGTAGGTCGGCTGGGAGCCAGTAGACAGGTCATCTGTTTGTACACTGTCTGCAAACACGGGGTAAAATGTCATTTTTGGTATCCGCCGTCTTGGTTTGTATAGAAATGGATATTAGGTGACACATAGGCCTACACGCAAGACGGCGGAAATACGAGACCGACGGTAATAGGGGGTGTTCCGATACAGTAACAAAGTATTTGTACTCTGTTACATTATAGTACAGCGGCTAAGAATCGTTCAGTTTTTGCAGAAAGCATTAAACTTGGCACAGTGATACTACTACCCCTAGTGATCAAAAATTGAAATGGACCCCAATGCATAGCGCCCCCTAGTGGCCGCCATCTCAATTTTTAGGGTCAAGGAAGCTATTGACATGATTTCCAAACATACTTGATGTTGGCCATTTTGAAATCCAATATGGCGGATACCAAATGTGATAATATAGACCATCTCTATTGTTATTCATGATAGAAATATCATTCAAAAGCAATTTCAAAGTTTGAACAGTCATTTTATCACATGACAACCTCAATAATATACGAGGCATCAAGTATAATCTGGTAAGATTCCAATATGGCCACTATGTGTAAGAAAATAAGCCAATTATTCTATATTTTGGTTAATTGTAACTACCTACATCATCAATTAATTATTATTCTACCTTCTTCTCTTTCTGAGCAAACCTTAACTCTTACTATACACTGCTCAAAAAAATTATACATATCTACATTACATTACATTTGGCTGATGCATTTTTAGCCAAAGCGACTTACAACCTGGTAAACAGTTTAACGATTTTAAAACAATTCTCTCAACAATTCTAGAACAATTTAAAAGAATTCAAAAAGGTAGATTACAATAGGGAAAAGTGCATCAGTGAGTGCTGTTTTTATACAGTCAAGTCAGGTGGTAAGTGCTAGTTAACTAGTTGTAAGTAGTGCTACGAGAGGAGATATTCTCTGAAGAGCTGGGTATTCAGGAGTTTTTTGAAAATGGGGGGAGAGGGATGTCCCTGCTCTAGTAGGAGTGGTAGCGCATTCTACCAACGAGGAACAACAGATGAAAAAAGTTTGGATTGACCTGAGCTGGTGGCAGAGCTAGACAATGTTTGTCTGAAGAGTGCAACAGTCGGGGGGTAGCATATATGCCTGTATGAGGGCATTCGAGTAGGTGGGAGCAGTAGGTTTAGCTGGGAGGACCAGCAGTTTGGTTTTTGAGAGGTTTAGCTGGAGGTGGTGTGCCTTCATCCATGTAGATATGTCTGAGAGGCAATCCGAGATCCGTGCTGAGACCAAGGGGTCATCAGGTGGAAAGAACAGATAAAGCTGTGTGTCATCTGCATAGCAGTGGTATGAGAAGCTGTGCAAATGGATAATCTGTCCCAAAGAAGTGGTGTGGATAGCAAAGAGAAGGGGGCCCAGTACTGAGCCCTGGGGAACCCCTGGGGGGACCCCCTACTTTTCTCTATTTACTGTGGTGGGATGGTGAGGTGCTGACAGCTGTCCAAGCCATGATACGCTAAACGAGCATCCTGTGAGGTAGGATTCAAACTGATATGGACTGTGTAATATGTTAGGAACAAAAGGATACGGTTAACCATGACATTCTCCTATCTTCACTATCTGAACTGGGATGTCTAGGAAAGCCCTTGACTGGTTTAAATCCTACCTTAAAGGGCACATGACCTCACCACAGGTGTGCCTCAGGGATCAGTATTAGGGCCCCTACTTTTCTCTATTTACTGTGGTGGGATGGTGAGGTGCTGACAGCTGTCCAAGCCATGATACATTAAACGAGCATTCTGTGAGGTAGGATTCAAACTGATATGGACTGTGTAATATGTTAGGAACAAAAGGATACCACTTCGTTAATTGGGAATGAAAACTATCAATCCACAGAGGACTGAATTCAAAGACGCCCCGAAAATCTAAGTGGAAAAAATGACGCGGCAAGCTAGTCCATTTTGCTTGAATTTCAGCGCAGCAACTCATGATGGTACTCAGTAGTTCGTATGGCCCCGAGATGCTTGATGGCATCGGGGCATGCTCCTAAAGAAACAGCAGATGGCGTCCTGGGGGATCTGCTCCCAGATGTGGACATGGCCATCAATGAGCTCCTTGACACTTGGTGGTGCAACCTGGCGGTGTTGGATGGACCAAAATATAATGCCCCAGAGGTGTTCAATCGGATTTAAGTCAGGGGAGTGTGGGGGGACAGTCAATGGTATCAATGCCTTCATCCTCCAGGAACTGCCTCCACATTCTCGCTACATGTGTCCAGCCATTATTGTGCACCAGGAGGAACCCAGGGCCCATTGCACCAATACAGGGTCAGACAATGGGTCTGAAGTTTTCATCCTGGTGCCTAAGAGCAGTGAGGGTGCAGTTGTCTTGCCCGTAGAGGTGTGTGCGTCCTTCCAAGGATATCCCTCCCCTGACCATCACTGGCCCACCACCAAACCAGTCATGCTGAATGATGTTGCAGGCAGCATTACATTCTCCAAGACATCTTTAGACATCACAAGTGCTCAGGGTGAACCTGGTCTTATTTGTGAAAAGCACAGGGCGTTAATGGTGAACCTGCCAATTTTGTATTCTATGGCAAATGCCAATTGAGCTGCATGGTGCTGGGCAGTGAGCATAGGTCCTTCCAGAGGCCATCGGGTCCTCGGGCCACTTTCATGAAGTCTGACAGTGTGGTCAGAGACATTCACACCAGCGGCCTGGAGGGAGGTAATTTTGTAGGGCTCTGGCAGGGCTCCTACTGTTTGTTGTTGCACAAAGGAGCAGATACTGGTCCTGCTGCTGGGTTAAGGACCCTCTACCATCCTGCCCAGCTCTCCTAGAGCAACTGTCTCCTGGAATCTCCTACATGCTCTTGAGACTGCGCTTGGAGACACAACAATCCTTCTGGCAATAGAACGTATTGGTGTGCCATTCTGGAGGAGTTGGACTACCTGTGCAACGTTTGTAGGCTCAATGTACTGGCTTATGCTACCAGTAGTGACACTGACCCTAGCCAAATGTGGAACTAGTGAAAAATCAGTCAAGGAGGATAAAGATGGAAAATGTATCATTTGTTGCCACCACCTCTAAAACCATTCCTGTTTTTACAGACCTATCTCCCTTCTTCCTTTCTTGTCAAAGTTTTTGGAGAAAGTGGTCTTCAAGCAAGTCTTGGACTTACTATATCAGAACAACCCACTAGACCCTATGCAGTCTGTTTTCAAGAGTCATTCTACTGAAACTGCTTTTCTGTCTGTGACCAAAGCATTGGGAGTAGCTAAGTCCTCATCTAAGTTGCTATGTCATTAGTGTTCATTCTCTGCAGCCTTTGATACTGTTAACCATGACTAGGGCTTTGACTCCGAACTGAAATGAAAGATATTCAAACGAATTTTAGGGATCTCTTAATATTCGAACCTGTAGCCTATGGAAATATTTTTTTGTACATGTATTTGGTTGTAGCCTAAACGTTGTTTTCAATTCAGATTCCGAGGTTTTTTCACGCCTTCTGAAGTGAAATCGTGAGCTCATTAGCAAGGCTATTATTGGCCATCTGGGCTCCTGTATGTTAGCATCCTGGCTGGTTCGCGCTTAGTGAGCTCAGCTCCCACATAGACATTTTTATTTTAAACTTAACCTTCCTCTGATTTTAATCACCTTAGTTATCAATCAAAGCAAACAGGGAAAAGAAATGGCAACACAATCATTAAAAACACTCAAATAAATAAATGTGCAGATAAGTCTGAATGAAAAGCAGCACTGGTTGAAGCCTGGAAATATTGTAAACAAAGTAACGTTAGCTTAATTTGCTAGTTTATCATAGTCTATGGCTAGACTGTTCAGTTTCCCCACGTGTGTTTAAGTTTCAATTGAATACTTTTTCTCCTTGGGACAGGCCCGTTTGAGTCTTGGAAAATACTTTTCCATTTGCATTCGGATTGAGATGATTAGAATTTAGCAGTCAATTTGAATGCAGTAGTTTTGAACAAATTCGTGCAGCGTGCTAATGATGCTAACCGGATTTAATAGCAATTTAGCCAGTCGTCTTGCACGATTAATGTTGTGCATGCTGAGGAGGGATGCGCCTGTTGAGAGGGAGAGAGAGAGAGATAGATAGTGCACGGGGCAAGGAGAGTCTGTGTTGAGGTAACGTTAGGCCTACTTCTACCGCCTACTCTGGTAGAGTTTGACATACTACAATGCAAGATATATTTAGCCTATTTTATTTATGGACAACATAAGGCAGGAGGTGTGTGTTGCTTTTAATTATGAATGTTCTATCGAACGTATTTTTTTATTGATATCGATTACATGTGCGATACATATCGCTATCGTTTTATTGCCCAGCCCTATGCTCAATAATAACAATTGTGACACACGCATAAATACTCAGCCTTTCGTGCACGTAGTCTATTGACATTGACTGATACACTGCCCTCTGGTGGACAGAACAAATAGAACTTAAGTTTGACCGGTATATATATCGGTCTTACTGAAGACATTTAATGGTTAAAATATTATTAATACATATTCGAATATATTCAAATTTTAATATTAATAAACAAACGAACTTCGAATATGATTTTTGGGCAAAAGTCAAAGCCCTAACCATGACATTCTCCTATCTACACTATCTGAACTGGGATGTCTAGGAAAGCCCTTGACTGGTTTAAATCCTACCTTAAAGGGCACACTTTTCTCTATTTACACACTTCCTTGGGTGAGACAATTTGCTCCCATGAATTTGATTATCACTGCTATGCGGACGATACTCAACTTTACCTGTCTTGAGCTTTTGGTGTTTCCACCACAAAGCACACCCAAGGACTGGGCGCTGAATGCACTCGCCAGTGTCCTAAAAGTGCTGGTTCATAGACTAGCATGAGCCCTAATGTGTCCGGATGGAGCTAAACTCATAAGGTATTATGTATTTAAATTAGCTTCATTGACAGGCATAATCATTTTATGGGATGCAAAATGTTAAACTACAATAAAACAAAATGGATCTTTTCAAACAATCACTATATGCCTTTAGCATAGTGATTGTTTGAAAAGCATATGATAATTGCTTTTTTGATAGCATATGATAATTTGCCCCACCCAACTCAATTGAATTAGGCCAACAGTAATGTGTTGGACTGGGTTATGTACTAATTTATCTAACTCTGACTGGGTGTATGTACTAATTTATGTAACTCTAGGATAGAAGACAAAATAGCTAATTTCCCAAAAGGCAGCATATGTTTCTTGACAGACGCTAGCATCCATGGGTTTTAGCCTCCTTGCTAGCATGCCAGCCTCTAGGGGGCAAATTAGAAGGATTGAGCCCAGGCAAGTGCAGGGTTTAGTCACAGTCCAAACTTCACACATAGCCTAAACGCACCCCAGTTTTTGGCTCAGTGTCAGAATGTATGGCTACTTCCTTAAAATCCAAAAACTGAACAATTCAGGTAAAAATCTGGCCTTAGCCGCTGTACTAATTACAACACTGCTCAGATGACTTGTTAAACTTCTTGAAAGTCATTAGCCTCTCATCATTTATAAATCAGATAATATTTTTTAAGTATATTTTACGTTCATACATGTTGATCTGAGAACTGTGAGAAAGTGTGAAACCCGCACCAAACTCCTCTCAAACAGAAATTGCCGATTTAGAATCCCCCACTCCGCTCCCGCTCGCTCCCTTACAATGGTTTCACCCATCACCATCAGCGCAGCGCCAGCGACCCCCGCGAAATGTCACCATTGGCAGCAGGTTGCACAGTGCATGCAAATAAAGGTGTCAACTGTCTGTTCAACGAAGTGGTAAGTTTGACCACCAAGTCGAAAAAGTCCATAATCAGACCCATAGTCAGTCCATAATCAGTTAACCCGGCAACAACCTCACTGTTAGTCTAAGTCATTTACATCCGCAAGACTTTGTCTCATCAAATTTTTCGATGATGGTCAGGTCAGATAATAAGGGCATGCTCGTTAACGTTAGTCTATTTGTGTGTGTCGCTAGTTTATAACCTTTGATTTGAACTAGGCTACTGCTGTCGATGTCAACCCGTTAATGCACGTGATAATCCAACGTGGGTTCAAAATTGCCATGCACCCACTTTCCCAGCATCTGACTGTCCAATTTCGGTCGACATGTCAAATCAAACTAGGATATCTAATCGGTGTCAAGCTGGTGATGGGGGTTGCGTTTTTCTTTTCCCTTTCTTTTCATATGGTGTGAATCAATCTACACAAGTAAAAGTAGTTTTTTCCGCCCCTTTGCAACCCTACCCACCCAACTCAATTGAATTAGGCCAACAGTAATGTGTTGGACTGGGTTATGTACTAATTTATCTAACTCTGACTGGGTGTATGTACTAATTTATGTAACTCTAGGATAGAAGACAAAATAGCTAATTTCCCAAAAGGCAGCATATGTTTCTTGACAGACGCTAGCATCCATGGGTTTTAGCCTCCTTGCTAGCATGCCAGCCTCTAGGGGGCAAATTAGAAGGATTGAGCCCAGGCAAGTGCAGGGTTTAGTCACAGTCCAAACTTCACACATAGCCTAAACGCACCCCAGTTTTTGGCTCAGTGTCAGAATGTATGGCTACTTCCTTAAAATCCAAAAACTGAACAATTCAGGTAAAAATCTGGCCTTAGCCGCTGTACTAATTACAACACTGCTCAGATGACTTGTTAAACTTCTTGAAAGTCATTAGCCTCTCATCATTTATAAATCAGATAATATTTTTTAAGTATATTTTACGTTCATACATGTTGATCTGAGAACTGTGAGAAAGTGTGAAACCCGCACCAAACTCCTCTCAAACAGAAATTGCCGATTTAGAATCCCCCACTCCGCTCCCGCTCGCTCCCTTACAATGGTTTCACCCATCACCATCAGCGCAGCGCCAGCGACCCCCGCGAAATGTCACCATTGGCAGCAGGTTGCACAGTGCATGCAAATAAAGGTGTCAACTGTCTGTTCAACGAAGTGGTAAGTTTGACCACCAAGTCGAAAAAGTCCATAATCAGACCCATAGTCAGTCCATAATCAGTTAACCCGGCAACAACCTCACTGTTAGTCTAAGTCATTTACATCCGCAAGACTTTGTCTCATCAAATTTTTCGATGATGGTCAGGTCAGATAATAAGGGCATGCTCGTTAACGTTAGTCTATTTGTGTGTGTCGCTAGTTTATAACCTTTGATTTGAACTAGGCTACTGCTGTCGATGTCAACCCGTTAATGCACGTGATAATCCAACGTGGGTTCAAAATTGCCATGCACCCACTTTCCCAGCATCTGACTGTCCAATTTCGGTCGACATGTCAAATCAAACTAGGATATCTAATCGGTGTCAAGCTGGTGATGGGGGTTGCGTTTTTCTTTTCCCTTTCTTTTCATATGGTGTGAATCAATCTACACAAGTAAAAGTAGCCTACAGTTACATCACTGAAATTCTACTCAATCACAATAAGTAAAAGTAGGCTACTATTTCAAACAAATCCTACTCAGAGTTAGGGTTGCAAAATTCTGGGAATTTTCAAAGTTGGAAACTTTCCATGGGAATTAAAGGGAATATATGGGAATTAACAGGAATAAATGGGAATAAACTGGGAATTTTTAATATGGCAAGTTAGTCTATAACAGGGAACTTAAATGTAGTGGACAAAACCCCATCTTGCAGTCAAATATTAGTTAAAACAACCTGATTTAATGCAATTTCAGTTGAATTTCTACATCAATCACATGCACACAGCAATCGGCATAGGCTGCTAGACATAAAGGAAACCTATGGTGCGTTCATATGCATGGGGAAAACATGTTTCAACCAATCGGATTTTGTTGTTGAGTGGTGTAGTGTATCTTGGGCAGTTCAGTGTGGCTAGTTTAGCAGACTAGTAAACCATAGGCAGAGAATGGGATTCCCGCTAGCATGCTAGCTAGCTTTGTATGCTAAGCTAAGCGAAATACGAACATACAAATCATATCGCTTATTACGAAACAAAACGTTAATGTTTGTATATGTATATATGTTTGTATGATTACCCAAAATTCCCGTGAATTCCCATTAATTCCCATAATTTCCTTTAATTCCATGAAAGTTTCCAAATTGGAATATTTCCAAAAATCCCCAGCTTAACTTCCCATGGTAAGTTTCCGGAAATTTACCGGAAATTTTCCGCCCCTTTGCAACCCTACTCAGAGTAGGCTAAACTAGACGTTTGATGATGTCAAAATCACATCACATGATTGTGCATGAGATGAGATATGAGATACGGTTGTAAAATACATATAGCAGGGAACCGTTGTCCTATCACGAAAAAAGGGCCTTGTTGAGAGTGGATAAGTGTATGAACGCATGCAACTGTAATTGACCAAGAGGAGGCGCTGTTGCGCCAAATGTATGGAGTCACGTATGACTGATGACACTACTTAATAAGAATGTTACTATGCACTTGACTCTCACGGAGAGCTGTATGCTTGTTGTGCGCGGTTCTACAATAAACAATGCCACGAGATTGATGGCTGAAGAGACAAAGTCTGAACATCTGTTCATCCCTTAGAATTATTATTCCGCTGTGCAGGTAGGCAGAAAGAGTAAACCTACCTGCTAACAGGCCTTTATCGTGATCGCAGCATGTTTGAATAGATTCATTTTCGTGATGACTTCACGATAAGCCGTGAGACCGGGTTGCAGTGCATGAGATATTATAAGTTAAATTCAAGAGATCTTAGATTCCAGTTACATTTTCCAGTTTCATTGGGTGGTAGATTTCAATCATTTGCTGGTAGATGAACCAACAAGCTGAGGCCAGCACAGGAGTTTGTGTCCTCAAGAAATTAAAATGTTTAAAATCACTCGTGTTTGAGGTTGTTTCCTAAAAGGAGATTTATAAAGGTACTTTAATACAGTTACGATTGTACGACAAATACGATTGTCTTTTCAGTGACATTTCCCCTCTTTTTTCGAAGGGTGCACGCAACCTTAATCCCACTCCGTAGCACATGGACATAAATTAGGCCTATCGATCAAAATGAGAAGTTTGGAATGTTCTGGCGATTTTTTCTCTATGTGCAGATCACTGTCCTTCAACATCACCATCTTGCTCCCTTTGATGAACATATAGGCTAGCAATTATCCATTCGGGCAGTGGCAAAAAAATGCTGTCAGCATGCAGTAGCTTGTTGAGTGTGTTGTGGCCTGTAAAAAAAATTAAATGGGTTTTCATTTTTAACTTGAATAATGACTAATTGAAATTACAGGTCTTCAAATCTGTTTTTTGATCACTGTTTCAACCTTGAAAATCAAATGAACAGAAGGTACACGGACCATATTTGGCCTTTAAAGGGACACCAGGCAACGTTTTTGTGTTAATTAATCATCTTCGTAAGTCGGTATATGGTTAAATGACTCATTACGGGGCGAATGAAGGCTCTCTCACCCGCCCCTACTGCCTGTAGGAAGAATATCCCACTTGCAAGTTCGGTGTATCCTACCCGCCGACCGAAGCAGGATCAGTTTACAGCACAGAGGCAGGCTAACGAAATGCTAGAGATTGTTGCAAACGTGTGTATAATGGCAGAGCCGGCGAAGAAGCAATGAAAACCCTTGACGGAAGACGCAAAGAAAAGGAAAAGAGCTTCAGATCGAGCGAGGGGGAGTTTCGTAGAGAAAAAGCATCAGGCTTGCCTGGTGTCCCTTTAATTGTAGTGGGGGTTGAAGTAAAAACCTTTCAAAGAATTAAATAATTGAATTAGATACCCATTTTTTTGGGAAAACTCTGTTTGTTCGCTTGCATCTAAGGAGGTACAACGGAGATTTATGTGACGAGGCGGAGATTTTTAGTCAGTTCAAAAGAGAAAGAGGAAGTGATTCGTTGCTGTTGTTGATATTTCTGGGATTCTGATTGGCTAACATGGGCTTGAGCTTCTCGTTACACTGCCACGTACAGGTTTGACATGCTGTTGAAGGTATATACCCAGGTTAGTGTAAACGAAAACTTTTCTGAAAACTGGCAGGTGTGCATGATGTTATTTTTGAAAACGGAGAGGTTGAAAATACACACCTTGAAATGAGGTGTGACATGTTTATGAAAATAGCCGGCCACGTGTAAACGTAACATAAATCTATTGATGGCTTATTTTATGAATGTGTCCAAATTCCCTCAAAACTCACTAGAAGACATCATTTGAGGGGTCATTTTTTTTTTATTCTCTGGGGAACATACTTCCGAACCCCCCTATAATTGCTTTTTGACACTGTATAATTTAAGTACAGACTACACTCTGTACTTACCTCTATATAGTGATTACACAGAGAAAGAAATTCACATATTAAGACCCACACCATCCAAAACACGAGCTACATCTCCGATTTGATAGGGTGGTAAGAATTTTAAGTTTTGAATAATGTCCAAGGCCCCCCTCCTGGAACCTCATGCCACCCCTTCGCCACCACAGGACAAAATCTCTAGATCCGCCACTGCAAGCAGTACCCCACTGACTGAAGCCTGTGCACATCCTGTCTTGCTAACCACGATGACCCCTCCTTTCTTGCATAGTATATGGACTATGACACCTGACAGAAGGAGGCAGGGTAAACAGGCAAAATGTGAGGACTTAGCTGTTTAACCCCACAATGCTCCTCATAATGAGCTCATGTTTAAAGCCTCCTGTTTTAGAATAGGGCAACTGTTGATTTACCCACTTACCAAGACAGGCCGTGGGCTTTAGTCACTTCGTACGTCTTATTTTGTACATGATCTTATGAGGCTGGGTGTACAACATCTACACATCAACAACAAAGTCAAGGAACTTGTCCTTATGTCCTTAGCATGTCCTTAGTGAGAGACAACAAGTTGCAAGGTGGCCTTGATCAGTTTAAGGAGATCTTTTCCAAAACAAGATATCCTCCATTTTAATGCATTTTCCTAAATATTTTTGTTGTTGTTGTTTTGTAATTTCAGTGGAACTGTAAGTGGGTTATTGTTATTTTATTTATCTTTACTCAATCAAAACAACACAACTACACTTTTATTTATATTACCTGAAATACACAATTAAATAACATGACTTTATTAAGTTTTCAGATTAATGTTTTCAAAAATGGATGTAGCATTTTGGGGAAAAAAAGCTCTTACTGTAATTATAGTCATACACCCAAATGTTACAGTATGTCACTGGCTTTAAAGCAACACCAAAGCACTTTTCCTCTGTCGCACACACGTTATCTGATTATCCAGCACCGGCTTTGCAAATAACGATGTCCACAGACAAGGTATATAGAGTATGTTGCATGATTTTATGAAAGTATGATGTATTGCGGCATCAGAAGCAAGTAAAATTTGTAGTTTCTTATGTCTCATTCCATCGAACTACAGATCCGCTACCCGATCCGACAAACTTGCATAGTGCGGTTATAGCCGATAGAGGGTCGCAAAGCGAATGCAAAAGTGCCGTTTACCCTGTTACGAGTTGATGAACCACTGAAACGATTTTGGAAACATTATTTTAAGGTACAAAAAATAGCCAGATGAGTTAACGGGAAAAAAGAGAGACACCTTCCTGTCAGCTAAGCTGGATAGTTGAATGTTGTTCTTACAGACACCTCCCCCAAATAGACTAGCAGATTACCCCTCGACCTACACCACCAATGTCCTCAGCTCACACCCCTTCCCACCTGGACCCTGGTGCCACTGTGTCAGTGGGTCATGGCCCCACCTGTTTGCGCCACCCATGCTCTTCTCCCAGTTAAAACGTATTTACATTGTTCCTTCCTAATAGCAACTGGCTTTATTTTTGGCTGATTTCAGTAACCTGGTAACTAACCCATTGTGTTGATTTGTTCAGGTTTTTCCACTCTGAGGCAAAGATTGTCAGTAACTTATCCACTCAGCTCAGGGGCTGTTAAGATTAGCTTAACTCTCAGGGATTCAAGCAGTTTAACTAAAAAGGCTCTCTGCTCAATAAGTGCCTGATGAACACACTCCCTTACTACTGGAAGCCTATAACCCCAAAAAAGCAATATTACAGATGAACAGTTACAGTAACATAATAATGTATTGTGATGCCACGAATAGTCACACACTACAATCAATCCGTATTAGAAACACAACCAACAAACTGATCAAGAACTAGATGTACCGCAGAGCTGTACAAAATATGACCGCCGCCCAGTCCTGCACATTCTCTCTGTAAAAATAAATTACACTTGTCAATTAGTCTCCATCTCCTACTTCATCCCCTACTCTTGCAACTTCGGTGTATATAAATTAGTGTGTGCATATGTGTGTTTTCTTTTGTGTATGCGTGCTTCTTTGTGTGTGTGTGTTTTTGCTTGTGAGTGTGTGTGGGGGGATAATGGTGTGTGTGTGTGTGTGTGTGTGTGTGTGTGTTTATGTGTGTGTGTGCATGTACCTGCTTGCCTACATATGTGTGTGTTTGCCTGCATGTGTGTGCATGTATCTTTAAGTATGTGTTTGCGACGCATGTGTTCATGAGTATATTCATTTATTGTATGGTCCCCCTTGAATGGAATTCCACGAAACTTGGCATGCATTCAGAGGGTGTCATAAAGATCCTACACTTCAAATTCCGTGCAGTTTTGAACCTGTCAGCCAAAGATACCTGTAAATTACAATGCCTCGTTTTTGCTTTTTCATTGGGTTGACATGGCCCATGGAGGCCAACATACAAAAAAATATTGGTCATCCTAGGCCCTACGGTTCTCGAGACAGGTCGACGGATCAAAACGGAAAACAATGGTTCCGTGTCATCCTTGTGGATCTACATGCCCACCAAGTTTCGTGCACCCTGGTCTTTCAGTGTCCCGCTTCGCTGTGCGGCAGTCATAATAAAGCATTCAGCTGTAGTACAACTCAAATTCAAAACAGACAAAGTCACATAAAGTGACTTAATGTCCACAAGTACATAAAGCATATATGGCACAAATCTGGTGACAAACACATAGGGTGTGGAAGCTCTGAAAAGCAGATCAACAAGTTCATGCCGCTTTCCATATGTATCAAAACAGAGCAAAGACCGGAAATTATGGAAGGCTGCATGGAAGGCACTAGGGTTAGGTAAGTCGATGGTCGCAGCGCTGCCTTGAAGTCTACACCGTGACTAAAACACTGTCACAGGCCCGTGGAATTCTGAGACCCCTAAGCCTGCGACCATATTCCAGGTCTTAAGAAAAAGGCCTCAGCTGAAAAAGCCTTAAGCAAGTGGTATGCTCCACCGTGAATATTTGCACACGTCAAAGACATGCGTAATTGACAATCGCAATTGTTGGGCAGCTGTGAAGATGTAATGTATTTTTTTTTTGTTCTGTCTGGCCTGCTAACTATCTAATATTTTTAAGTAGTTGGGTTTTATAACTGCAACTCAAGACAGTTGGGTGTTATGGATAATTGTCTGACCACTCGCTGTAGAAACTAGGCTATATTATAGGATATAGCTCATTCTGAATGCAGCAACCTATGCCATACTTTTGAACACCGTTGCCTTCTCGTTTTTGCGCTGTCAAAAGATGCTATTAAATCCACTAGCTACTAAATCAAGGAAGACACCAGGGTTAGATAACGTATCTTCTAATTTCAACCTCTCAATTTATTTTTTTTTAAACAGAAACTCAACACGGTTAACAGGTGCAACACTACTCGCCATTTCTGCATCTTGAAATGAAACGATAGGCCTAATTTATAACTGGCGGAATAATTTGAGTAGTTCTAGAATATGACCATGGGGCAGACTACTTTACGACCGTACAGGCGTCTTTTAGCGCGGATTGCAATCCTTATTGAAGACGCCAGGGTTATGCGATAAATTATTGAGGAATGCGATCGTCGAGGTGCCTTGCCCCAACATTGCATGACACATTAAACTCAACGAGAATTGCCACCATCATCCAACAGTTGATGTCAATAACCAAAAATAGTTGGAAAGCCTACAGAAACTATAGATAATTAATGTGGCAATCACATTATTAAAAGTAGACTTGAAGCAATGATTTACTAATTTACTGAAGAACTATTTTTTGTGGAGGATGCTTCAGGTAGTTCGCTGTCCCACCTGCCCATATGGACCGCACGCTCCTGGTGAATATGCTGAATCATCTTTTAGTTTTAATTGAAATTAACACACAGCAGCACACAAAACGCAATTCTCGCAATTCTCATCACGCGCCATACGCGGACAGAGACATGGGAGCTGAATGGGATTCCTGATGTTCCTACTTTACCTAACCTATTCAAACTGATAATAAACTACATCAGCAGTCAAGAAACAATGTGTTTACCATTGCGGTATACATTTACACATTCTTCCGACTGCAATTTTTTTTATGTTTGCAGGCATTCCTGCTACTGTTAACCACATCCACTTTCAACTTTATCATCAACATCATCCCATCTCGTCACTGATGGGTCTGCCACCATGCCACCATGAGGGAAGCGTAGACATATTGACAGAAATCAGACTAGTATCTCTGTGAAATAAAAATGCTCAAAGCTCAAAATGGGTTGCTACACAACGCAAATTGCAATGAACCATACTAGGTCTCAGATGTTGGGAAAACAAGCATTGTGGGTTGACACTAGGTAAACAAGGGCAGGATACAGAATGCAAAGACCTCGTGCCAGACACTACCTTAAATAGCACACACTCTGGTTGATACAGAAGGCTCAGACCTCTTGCCAGTATAAGCACCCCAAAAGGAAGAATGAGCCCATCCTGACCAAAATCCTCCCTGTCATTTTAGATTGATTATTTGATTGATTGGTTTATTGATTAATTGATTGATAAATCTGGATCAGATAGGGGTAAAATCTCACACATGGCATCTGTTTTACTGCCATTTTAGGGTAGTAAATGGATGACTGCATTTACTGTAAATTGAATACTTAAAGCAGGTGCCATACCAATGGTGTTCACCAACAGGGTGATTCAGCCTGAAACCAACACACTGTCAGCAAAATAAATGTTCTTTCTATAAACAGATATATTAAATAATTGCATAGGTGATATGATCACAAACACATCTCAAAATTATTGTGCAAATGCATTGTGCACACATGCTCACAGAGTATGATAAAGCATTGAGCAGATGGCTGTACAGGCTGCACTGCTTCAAAAGAGGGAGAGATGCACTTCCTCCTTATTCTGCAGATACAGTGTGGTATGCTGTCTAGTCAGGGACATAGCACAAGAACCTGGGCCGCTGCATAAGCAGTCCTGATGGGCCCCCATGTTCCTCAACCCAGGTAAAAAAAATATATTCCAGACATTTCAAGGGCCGTCTTATAATCAGTAGTGGTTTTAGCCCCTGTGTCTAGTGATGAGTAAATCACTACTGCCACCTTGTGGCAAATTAGCATGAAAGTATACCAGTGCTGCTCTCAAATGGCACAATTTAAATATTAATTTTCCTGATTTTATGCTGATGTAACCACGACTAAAGTGTGTATTCATGACTATGTCAGATATTTTGTATAAGTAATAAAGTAATGTAAAGTGCAAAATATTTGTAAATAATGTAAAATAGTTTTGCCTACATTTCCTACATCTGTGACATACTTGCACCATGTATTTGCAGAGAATTTCAACAGCAAATATCCATGAGGAAGTGCAAACACTGCTTGTACATTCCCAGGAATTTTCCCTGTGTTGTTTGATTGGGTTATACCAGATACTTTCCCCTATGTTGTTTGATTGGGTTATAACAGATACTGGTTAGTTACATTACATACATACATTACAACATTCACTTTGTGTTGTGCGTCTGTTCCACATGGCTTCCCCTGATGAGTGAGGCTGAGGATGACTCTCTATTAAAGTGAAAGCACTCAGCTGCACTGGTCATTTGAGTTCATGACCAGCCCCAGGACACTGCAGAATTTGCAGACTGGTCTGCATGGAACCGATGTCTATTTTATATTACTACACATCAAACATGGCTGATCTTGTAATGACAGAAGAGATCCCTGTTACCCTATCTTGCCATCATTCTCTTTTTTCATGTTCTTCATCTTTTCTTCTCTTTTACTTTCTGATCTTCTCTCTTTTAAAACACTAGAGAGACCTGTGCTGTGGCAGCAAAAGAGAGAGAGAAATAATCATTAGAGTGGACATAATTTTGCCTTCTTGACAGGTAGTCTTTATCTATCAGCTCAGCTTCATTTGATAGTAACCTACAACAAGGCAAAGGAACTATTCCCATTGAATGCAACATGCACATCTGCATCTTACTTCATTGGGCTTTACCCTAAGCTCACTAAGCAGTGGGTGTCATTTGGGCTCACACTATATCGTGGCAGCATTTAAGACAGCTAAAAAGATGACATCATTCTTAATACAGACATCCCGTAAACAACCTCAGCCAATGAGGTGTAGGCATATTGAATGGTCAGGCCAATCAGAGGGCTTGCTGGGCTGATCACTGGGTCCCTCTGTGTGCTGCCACTGCCTAGAGCGTCAGGCAGCTGTGTGTGTGTGTGTGTGTGGGGGGGAGGGGGGGGTCTGATGGGAACTGAATGAAGGAGGAGCCTGTGAGGCTGGAAGAGAGAGAGACAGAGAGAAAGTGTGCACACGAGAGAGAGAATCACAGGGAGATGCTGTTGCCAGGGAACAGGGAAAATGATGAATCGCCTGATGCTAACAGTTTATGTGTGAGCAAAACAGATAGACTGACAGACAGAGTGATGGACCAACAGACAAGCACAAACATATTGGCTTATGTTAGCTGAAGAAGAAAAATGATAATGTTAACCTTGTGAGAGACAAATAGTCAGAGAGAGAGGGAGAGAACCAACGAGAGAGTGAAGGAGAGAGGAGAGGGTGGGAAGCAGAGACGTACCTCAGGTGGGGATTGCATAATAGCAGCAGAGCGCAGCGTAGCGTTCAGCACACCACCCAGCCTCTGGGGGATTACTGCCTCCTCCATCACCACAGCAGCTGAGAGGATCGACACACACACACACACAAACACGACGCAACGGACACCCCCCATCCTCCCCACCCACGTCCCCTACTTTAGAGATGGAGGACTGCAGGCTGACCGGCGAGCCGTCTAGGAAACATCAGAGCGGGCAGTGTGTCGCCATGGCCACTGGCTGAGGATTGGCATCTGTGGTGGAGAGAAAGCTGAACTAGGCGTACGGACCTGAGCAGACCAGCTCCCGTCCAAACGGACCCCCCCCCCCCCCCCCCCCACCTCCAGCCGCCACCACTACCACTACCCCCTCCTCCAGCTAGCCAGCCAGCCAGCCACCACTTCCTGCCAGGGGCTGCCTGCTTTTGTCTCAGCACGGGTGGGCAGAGAGGCACCAGGGGCTCCCCCCGCTACCAGCCGCTCCGGCGACGCAGAGGGAGATACGGAGATACGGAGCCTGAAGCTGAGGTGAGTGATCTCAATGTAAACAAGCTGCTGGATGCTATGTACTGTTATGTATGGGCCAGGCAGGAGAAGATGACACCAACTCAACATTTCGAAAGAGAGAGAGAGAGAGCGAGAAAGAGAGAGATGAAGATGAAGAGAGAAGCGAGAGAACACACAGAGAGGAAAGTGGAGGCAAAAATGAATGCCTTCACCCTCTTCTCTGGTCCGAGAGTTAATCCCACTAATTGGGTGAGCTGACGTAATGTTTTTGTTTCTCTGTCAGTAAATTGAGTGAAAAGGGGGGCTGGTGCAGACGGTGGGCTGATTAAGATGGGGACGCAGTGGGAGCATACTAGCACACGTGAGGAGCCCTGCGTGCCCTCTCTGAGCAGCTCCTCATTTCACGCCACATTTGGTGCCTCTAATCAGGGTTAAATAGCACAGGCAGTTGTCCGATTCTGTTCATCACGAGATATGGATCTGTCATTTTCTAATGACCACTGGCTTCCATCTTTCTCTCTCTCTCACTTTCTCTCTCCTTTTTTTCTCTGTATCCCTGGTTACAATATAGTTTCTCCAATTGCGTCTCCTCACTATCAAGCTTACCAGTGAGCGCACACATCTTTGCTCGGTCCTGCACTTGAGGAATGTGGTTGTTGTTTTCTTGATTCCTGTCCACCTGTGAGTCACGCTGTACATAAAGGACGTCCCTTTTGTATTTCCACTATGAAATGGTGATTTTTAAGAGCAGTGTTAAATTTTATCTGATGTATACAATGTGTGTTAGTGTGTGGTATGTAGGGTTGTCAGAAATGTGTGCATGCGCCATGCATGTATTTATTATGCATGTGTATTTCTGTGTCTGTGTGTATGCATGCGTGTGTGCGTGTCTGTATGTATTTTTGTGTATGAGAGAGACAGCATGTATGTGTGTGTCTGTGTGTTTAATTGTGTACGTGCATATGTTTACATATGGGAGGGAAAGCCATCTGCATGTTGGTGAGCATGTGCGGCTGAACTGCATACTGCTGGGCTGCCTGAGTCTCAGACTCAGCTGAGCATCTGCCCTGAAGAGTGCTAACATCTGCAGAGGGAAAAGCAGCTCCACTAATCTCCTGATGCCATGCTAACATATACACATAGGAGTCATGCCTTATGGGTGGTGATGTGACTTATCTTTGCATTATCTAGGATATTCTAGAAACTTGCATAACAGAATGACCATAACAATGAAATGTATTCAAATACCTTAAACCTTAAACTACCTTAAATTATCCCTAAAAACAGTTTCATTTGTTAAACAGGCCATTCATTTTACCTTAAATGGCATTTTAGGTGTGACCCCTTAATCTACGTGTTAAGTCAGGGGTTCCCTTTATGTGTTGTGATTAAGGGGGTTATTAAGGACAATTTAAGTATCTTAATTATATTTTAAGGTGTTAATTCAGGGATACCTTAATTAAGGAGGGAAATTAAGGGGAAATCAAAAAAGTAAGGGGTAAATTCAGTAGGCTTCTCTCCTTAATCAACCTTAAACTATGCACATTTCTACTTAAAAACTACTTAATTATTGAATAAGGGGTCAATTTCCATTGCCATTTCATCAGGTGCTATTACTGTACTGCTTAAAGAATGTTGTCATGCAGTCATCTTTGTATGTGGTATTCAGTGCAACCTCAAATGTCACCAGCGCAATAAGTAGAACTGTCTCTACTGTATTTGTAAATGAATGGTGGTGTTGTTTTTGTTTGTTGCTGTTGTTGTTGTTAATGTTAGATACTATTTTTGGCAGTGACTGTTTGATGTCAGTGCAGCACAGGGCACGTTATTGTTTGCTCGTCCACCACGTGCTGGTCAGCGTGCGCCTCGGGGCTGCGCTTTTACTCAGCGTGTGTTGCTCTTCCACATGGCCACGCTCACGCATCAAGCTCATGCATCAGAACCGGCCCAGTGGCCACTGAGCAGCGGAGATTGATCCATTGTCTGACTGCAGCACAAATCAGGCCCCGGTCTCTCTGGAGCTGAGTGCTCACCGCTCTGCCCCAAATGCATTAAGCTTCGCTTCTGTGTGGAACAGGAGAATAGGACTGTAGCTGCCAGAGATACCAGAGCAAATGAGGTGGTGGTGTAACATCTGGAATGAGTTGCTGGTTGAGTTGATCTGTGCAGCACTCTGATCAACTTATGTTGTTTAAAATAGGCCTATCATCACCTTTCTAAAACAATGGCATAAGTCATTTTTCTTTCAGGTTTTTCAGAAAACACAAAAAACTTGAATTTAGTCACGAGACAGTACATACATTCCGTGGAAATGCATGGATTCCGCTTGCTTCCAGTAGCAGCAACTGGAATCCATGCATTACCACTGAATTATTTTTGGAATCTGGTCCCTTATCATACCTGTTAATTCGTACTCATCGCTCGACTTATCGTGACTAAATTCAAGATGGCGGCGAACGGTAAACTTCATGAAGGTACTGTATAAATCGTCTTGTAAATAAACTACCAGTGCTTTTTCAAATTTCTCAATGTCTCGTTTTAAATGTCAAGGCCCTTGGAAGTATGAAGTATGGAGCTACTTTAAGCCTCGTAACTGGTGTAAAACAGTATTTTATTTGCATGGCTAGGCTGATGCCCGAGGCACCCCCATCGAAAAACTGTTGGTAGCATCGGCTAACTAGCGCCAGATTTCTGAGTGCAGGGGACAAGCCAAGATGAGCTATGAGACATACGTTCACATTCGGTATCATTTTTCAACACACTTTAGGTCAATATCACACCGGAATTCTCCTTTAATGGAAAATACTTTACAAAATAAGCTAAATAAAATCACAGCAATGTGAATCAGCTCTCTCTCTCTCCCTCTCCCTCTGTCAGTGACCCCAGCCCTGACCTCCTGTGGAGGGTATGGGTACAGCAGAGGCCACCTTACGCATGGAGAACATGGAGGTCAAGGATGAGTGGCAGGACGAGGACTTCCCCCGGTAGGCCAACCAGTCAACCCACTGTGCGTGTGTGTGTGTGTGTGTGTGTGCGTCCGAGTGTGTGTGCATGAGAGGGGACATAAGGGTGGAAACTTTTACCACACTCTTATGCTCACTCTTGTGTGTTTAGGTCAAAATATGTCTACTGTGGAAATAGGCTTATTGTGCTCACCCATATTTGGTTGATACTTTGCAGATACAGTAGTATTCTTGCATGGAGGTAAAATGAGTTTAGAAGTTCTGACCCAATGTATTAATTAATTATGATTAACTTTAATTCATTAATTATTAGCTCCATATTGTTAATAATAAAACTTGTTGGAGGTGTGCACAAACTCTACACTCAGCCATTGTGTCATATAGATAAATACCAAACCACCAATAACAGACATACTATATGTTTATGACTGGTTGTAGTAGCCGAGGTAGCACGTGAGGTGCTCTCTGTTTCAGTATTACTCAGCACCTGGTAGTAAGAATGCATTTTACAACACCTCCGAGGAAGTTGTAAATCATGATAGAGAGGGCTGCCCACCTACAGAATAGACTGAGACTTTTGTCTAAAACCAGGAAAGGGTGATAAAATTGAGGAGTGGAGGAGATAAAAGGACTGTGTGGGAGGCAAAGCTAACTCTAGAACGCTCAAAGTCCTCAAAGCTTGTTTTGAAGAAAAGGAAAAAAAAATATTCAACAGCAGAGCACAGAGTTGCAATTCTTGGAATCCCTTTCAGTAGGTGAGTTCACACAGGAACAGAACAGACCCCACCACCATTAACAGCATCAATGTTAACAGGTACTTACCAAACTGTGTGTCAACCAAAATACATACAATTACCCTATCATGTCTAAATGCAGTTGTATCCTTGAGGGTTAGTATAAGAGATTATGAGCCTTTTCTCTTAATGTTTGAAGGGGTGAAGAATGATTTTGGATTGCATATGGCTGGAAAGTGCCTGTAACCTGAATTAAAAAATAGCCTGTGTGTTCAGTTGATGTTTGTTCAGTGCACTGAGGGATGCTGCCAGTCATTCAGAACTGAGGGAGGCCAAATAACACAAAACTGATTATTATAGCCAAAGGGAATCAGCAGAGAACCTCAATCCAATGTCCTCTATGCCATTTGTAATCAAACATAGGCGTAGAGCCAAGAAATGCCTGGGACTCAATATCAGGGAATGACGCCAGTGTTAGTTCTCTGTTCATACCACACAAGATGAGAGCTTGCCTCTGGTTTTCATCTCGGGCTGAGGCACATTTCAGAGGAAGACAGTGAGGAAGCAAACAAAAGAAAGAAAGAAAAAAAAAGAAAGCAAGAGAAAGAGGGAGAAGGGAGGAGGACAGGATGGGGCCGGAGGATTAGAAAATTAGCACTTTTCAGTGAGCGCTGAATTGCAGCATATCCAGGGGGAATGTGATAAGCCACTCATTAGAAGATCACTCTCCCACGTCTGGCCTGATGCTCAGCGTGTGGCCCTGCTGCCTCACACAAGCAGACAGCATGTAGGTCAAGATTAAACAGCTACACAGTTGATCATGGTTCACACACACACACACACACATACACACACGCACACACACATATGCACACGCACACGCACACACACACACACGCATACACGCACATGCACAAGCACACGCACACACACAAGCACAAACGCACACACACTCATACTCACACTCACATAAACCTGAGGTTTACACAACACACACACACTCAACACTCACCTGAGGGAGCTGAATGCTCCAACAACAGTCATTTAGGAGGAGAAAACTGTTCATAACCAAAACGATGTTCTGAAGTTCTTTACTGTAATCCTCCTCATATCCTGCTGTACAGTTGTTACCAAATCCTTTCCTCTCTTATTTCCCAGTGACAGCCTAGTTTATGTGAATGTGTCTGTGTGTGTGTGTGTGTGTGTGTGTGTGTGTGTGTAGATGTGATGTGTGTGTTTGGGAAGAGGGCTGATATTTAGAATGTCAGTGCGCTTCCTGTCCCTCTCCTCTCTCTGCACACATGCTGACAGGCTTGGCTGTGAGACGAGCCCCAGGGCGGATGCATAATTACTGTTGTCCTCCACATACAGTACTCTCGCCAAGCTATTGTTCCTTCAGAGGCAGAAAAGCAAAAACCAGATTCAAATGTTTCAAATGCTCTACTCTTTATATCTTTTACATCTGAGTAAAAATGATGCTCTCTCTCTCTCCCCTGTTTCTAATCACATGATGGTGTCTCCCTCTATGTGGGACGTTTGCTTCGTGGCTGTTGACATTGAGCTTGCTCTTTGGGACCTGGTGGCCATTCCCTGTTCCAGAATAACAGACTGGCTTGAATCTATGTTAACGGCAGGTCAATTTACTGTAAAACGTAACTCTCGCCAAAATGCAACCTAGGGTCTTTTTGTGAATGTTCCTGATTCAAACGTTTAAAAGCATAATTACGTTGAAAGCGCCACTTTTAAGATTGATCATATTGTCATTTTTGGGTCAAATGGCCTTTTGAATGGGAGTGCTAGGGACACTACTATTTTGATGCATGACACTATTTTTAATATATTAAGAAGAACACAACATGAAACTTTGAGGGATCACCAGGGTCTCTACACATACACATGAACTCGAGCATTGAGAACATTGTTTGTGTACACAGAGTTTACTAAAAATAAAGGTTTTAAACAACTCACGTGTTTTTTCCGCTCAAAAACCTTTATTTTTAGTAAACTCTGTGTACACAAACAATGTTCTCAATGCTCGAGTTCATCAACTTCAACGGTAAACAGTAAAATGTTAACCTCACAAGTTAGAGTTTCCTTGACCCCTATGCAGTGGTCACCAAGCCGCTTGTTCCTACAGTCTCTCTCCCCTCCAGCCGTGTTGTGTAAAGACGCTGTCCTTTGCTGTGGTCGCAGCGATCGTGGTCATGTCTCGTCCCTCTGTGTGCTGGTAACAGTGTTGTGTCTCTCCTCTGTATGTCCTTCCCAACAGGCCTCTGCCTGAGGATGGAGAATCATGTGGCCTGACAGACAACACAACCTGTGAGTAGACAAGCATGAGCCACCATGACTCACACTGAAAACTGTAATCAAATGCATGTCCAAATATAGACACAGACTAGGAGTGTAAACATTGGTAGTCTCTGGTTTATTTTTTTTTTCCTGGCAATCCACCAACAACAGCGAGTGTGAAATTATCCTCTGGCATTTTTTTCAATTAATGCAGATTAACAGTTTCAAAACATTTACTTTTGCAAAACAACAGGAGTAGATCATTCCAAGTATCCAGGTATAAATAGGGACATTTAAAAGGCATGTAGTGTCGTTACGTCACAAAAATCCCCAGAATTACAGAATAATGTGACTATTGGCATCATTGAAAAATGCAATAATGTAGATAAATCTTCTGTGTTTTATTCTGTGCTGGAGACCATGATAGTCATCGTGCTTTTGCAGCTCCCGCTGGCCCTCTACATGTTGGAGAGGACATGGTGTCCTCGTCTCGTAGGAAACGGCGGACTCTGATCGCCCCGGAGATGAACCTGTCTCTGGACCAGAGTGAAGGTTCTATCTTGTCTGATGACTTCCTGGAGACACCTGACGACCTGGACATCAACGTGGATGACATTGACACCCCAGATGAGACAGACTCTTTGGAGTTTATCACCAACAGCAACGAGCTGGAATGGGAAGGTTAGCTCAAGGTCAATTAGGGATCATTGGAGTTATTGCGACATATTTCAGTCTCCAGTTGGCAGGGAAGTTAGGTAACCTTTTTAAATCAATAACAATTACCACATAAACAGGATTGTATATGAAAATCAATACTACTGTACTCTTTCAGGGTGTTTTAGATTAATTAAGCTTAATTAGTATAAACTTAAAGACCCTGTGAACCAAAATCTGAGATTTGTTTTGAAACACCTTAGGTATAGGTTTGTTTCAAGACTGTAAACTGTGTGGTACTGAATTGTGGAGTTAGACCATTAAACAGGACATAATCATTTTGTAATTTGCACTAAGTAGTAGGTTAGCTCTCATGTAGCAAAAATCAAAGTCCATTCAAAGTCAGCTTACAGAACTGTGTAGGGCAAAACGTCTACATTTCAGACGTCTTCATCACTGCAAGAGTTGTGTGATGTGAAGACCAGGTGTGATTCAAAATTCCAAACCCCCATATTATTTTCTCTTTGGAAGAATCACAAGTACCTGAATCTGATCTGATCGGGAGTGGTTAATGACAACCTTCTCTGTGATGTGAACTCAAAACACATTAATTCTTGGTTTACAGGGACTTTAAGAACCTATCAAATCTGTGATATTCAATGAATAACTTTAAGATGCATGTATAAAAGCTGCCATAACAAATTCAATTTAAATAAAATTATAGCAAATTTCATGCAAGAATGCAGCCAGATTTCTTCAGTGGGGGCGGGGGGGGGCACAGGAGATGATTTATACAGGAAAGAACTCAAAATTAAGATGAAACTGACATGAGCCTTGCTAACTCCCCTCTGACAGATGACACCCCCGTGGCCTCGGCGAAGGGTCCCCCGGGCAACACCGCGGGGCAGGGCAGAGAGGAGGCCGAGGCGGCCAGCCGCCTGTGGAGGACGGTGATCATCGGGGAGCAGGAGCAGCGTATTGACATGCAGGCCATCAGGCCGTATCTGCGCGTCGTCACCCATGGAGGTCTGCATAAGGGAGGGGGAGAAGGCTGTGCTGATGCAGACACATTTTTTGTTTTTGAAGGATTAACTTTTGAAGGATTAACCTTTGATCGGTGCTTCTACACCTCATAAACAAATGTGTGTCTGTGTGTGTGTGTGTCATGTGTGTATGTGTGTGTGCATGTGTGTGTGTGTGTGTGTGTGTGTGTGTGTGTGTGTGTGTGTGCGCGCGTGCGCGTGTGTGCACGTTTGTGAGTGTGTGCCTCTTCTCCTGTCTTCTCTCACTCAGGTTACTATGGCGAAGGCCTGAATGCTATCATCGTGTTTGCAGCTTGCCAGCTCCCCGATAGCAGCTGTACGGATTATCACTACATTATGGAGAACCTCTTCCTGTAAGGGCACTCTCCCTCTCAAAACCAGCTCTATGGCTGTTTCCCAAATGGCATACTGCTCATATAATGATCTTGACAGAAAAGTTATAAGTAATATTCAGTAAGTAGTAAATCAGTATGGCATTTCAGAAACAGTCTATGGTATTCTTCACCTTCCTAAGCCACCCAGAAAGAACACATAGTAATAAATGTGCACCTCACATCTACTGCAGGTCACTCTAGATTATAGTGTCAGGTCAATAAATGCTAATATGCATATATGACATATATGATATAGTATACACACTCAGTTTGTATTGTTATTTGCATGGGTTTGATACTTTGTGTGGTGTGAACTTTAAACACAGGTACGTTATCAGCAGCCTGGAGATGTTGGTGGCAGAGGACTACATGATTATTTACCTGAACGGAGCCACTCCTCGGAGGAAGATGCCTGGCATCAACTGGCTGAAGAGGTGTTACCAGATGATTGACAGGAGGTACAATAGAGGATGACTCTGGCACTACTGTTCATGATGTAGAAACATCACTGATGTCTATGATAAATCTACTATCAGAAGAAAACATTAAGAATCTTCATATTTCAATTGAAATTGATTAAGCATAGCACAAAATCACACAATGTACAGCAATACAGACTGGCAGAAGGATAAGGTTATTTGGTGCAGTGAGTTTATGCTTGTCTTGAGTGCTGCACTCCAAGGGCCTCTGCGTTTGTTGCTTTCGTGCTGCTCTCAGGTTGCGGAAGAATCTGAAGTGTCTGATTATCGCTCACCCTTCCTGGTTCATCCGGACTGTTCTAGCCGTCTCAAGGCCTTTCATCAGGTCTGCTTACGTATTTATCCGTTTTCCTCTTTCCTTGAAGGTGAAAACCCCAAATGTTTGTGTCTGTTTGAAAATAGCCTAGATAAAGGATAGGCCTATTTATTCATGTTCTTGCAGCGACATATATGCAGTGTTTGAATTGCAGATTGTTCATCTCAGTTTCATTTAAATTAATGGATCACTTTAACCCTAGTTTTTCCAAGATAATCCTCCTGTCTGATACAGACCTAGCCAATTACTCATGTACTGTAGGCCTATAAGTAAAATAGCTTGGTATTCTCACGTTGTCTGTATCTCTCTTGTGAGTCACAGCCGACAGCTCATTTGTCATTATCATCATCACCTCTCTGCAGCGTGAAGTTCATGGAAAAGATCCGTTACGTGCAGAGCCTGGAGGAACTCGGGCAGATGGTGCCCATGGACCTCGTGCAAATCCCGGAGTGTGTGCTGCAGTGAGTATATTCAACCAGCAGGGGGCACTGAGTAGACAAACAAATGAGCACAGGGCATCTGCAAGCGATCAAGTAGTGGGTTGCAAACGCACAGCATGCCAGGTCTGTGTTCCAGATTGGCGGTGGGACTCAGTCGGGTACTTTAATCCACAATTAATCATTTTAATGACGCACGAGAGTACCTTTGAAGCATGTCTCTAGGGCTCTAAAATATTGTATTTCTATTCATCTGTCTGATATGTCCTTGATTGAAACATGCCAAAGGAGGTTTAAAGCTGTGTGTGTGTGTTTGTGTGTGTGTGTGTGTGTGTGTGTGTGTGTGTGTGTGTGTGGAGGAGTGTGTTTTCGGGTGGAGGGGGGGGGGGGGGGGGGGGTTGCCCTCCATTGACTTAAAGGGGAAATTGAGATAGAAAAGAGAGAGGTGGGTGAGGATTGTATGACACGAACACGGGGTTGAGCGTCAGGCAAGCCGTGGTCACACGATAAGGTCAGATGCTGCGACATCTGGCTTAACGTTTTTTTTTTTTTAACTGCTTTCAGGTACGACGAGGAGAGAATGAAGGTTCAGAGGGAAAGGTAAATAAAACATTAGTTCATCCTTTGGTATTAAACAAGTATGATTTTTTTAAATAGTCTGCAAGTCCATGCAAGCAACATTCAGACAAGTTTCATTCTTATCAGGCATGTCTTTACAGTAGCCAACCCCCCTAACAGAGCCGGCCTGGTCTGGGCATAAGTCCATGGCCAGATCAGGATCATTCCCCCTGGATATTATACTGTATCTGGATATATATTCTATTCTGCTGTTTGGACATGCATTGCTAATATTCAACAGTGTGGTTTTGTGATGGGCACAGGCATGCTTCCCAATCATTTACATCATTCACATGCAGTGCCATAGACTTTTTGTAAGTAATGTGAATGAATCAATTCGGAGAGGAAACACGAGCACCACATTTTATGAAATGTTATATAGTTATACAACACAGTGAAGAGCACATCTTTATTCACTCATTGGTTTGTTTGTTTCTCATTTTCTCTCAACGCTGCAGTCTAGAGCGGGAACAGCAGCAGCCAGAGGCATCTGCCACTAAAGAGAGGTGAGCATGTGGACTGTGTGTCTGTGACACACACACACACACACACACCTCATGCGTAAAGTCTATGCTGTGCATGTTTGGTGGTGGGATGAATAAAGTATCTATCTATCTATCTATCTATCTATCTATCTATCTATCTATCTATCCACATTCATGTACATATACTGTCATGGTAACTGTGACCAAGTGCTGTTTGTTTATACCCTCTATTTCCCGGCAGTCCACTGTCGATGGCAGAGGAGGCAGCGCCGTGAGATGTCAGAGAAGGTGAGTGAAGAGGCGTAGAGGTGGTGAGACTGGCAGCACCGCCCTGGTGGCGCAGTAACTGTAGATGCCCAATCGACAGTTTAACGGCCTCCCCGGAACAGTCCACCATATGAGGAATGTTCCTGCCAGAAAAAAGCCAGGGGTGGGCAACTCACCTCCCTCCTGACCTGAAACTTTTCTATGCTCTCTCTCTCTCTCTCTCTCTCTCTCTCTCTCTCTCTCTCTCTCTCTCTCTCTCTCTCTCTTCTCTTTCTTCTCTCTCTCTCTCTCTCTCTCTCTCTCTCTCTCTCTCTCTTTCTCTCTCTCTACTGTTACATAAACCCACATCTGCTGGGCTCTTTAACACAGAGTGGCTGCACCCCACAACCTCTATGCCCACCACCACCACTGATCAATGCTATTTTTATGGGACTGTGGTGCAATACAAACCTTTCAGACATACAGACAGCTCTACTCTCCTTTCCTCTGCTTGCCTCTCTCTCTCACACACACACACACACACACCAGGGATGGGGAGATTTATTTTAGAATGCCATGCACTGCAGTCACGCACTGTTCTGTCCAGAGCACTGGGTCGTGCATCACGGGGATGTCACTTAGCCCTTGTGCCCATGGGCCTTATGTAACATGTCCAATGTAGCCCTGCAGAGACCGGGTCCATTCTTTGATCTCAAATGTACGGCAAAGAGGGTTAAAATGTCAAGTATTTCTCAGGTGGTGTTCACAAGTGCTTTGGAATAATCTCTCACATTGTAGGTTTAAGTATTAGTATAGTAGTCCACTCCATTAACTATCAGTAGCATGTATCTGCTACTGAAAGTGTATCTTTAGATTATGAAATAGTTTAACATTAGTGCTTGGATTCAGTGCCTTAATATATGATGACAGAAACATTTCCACCACAGACAAAATGGATGATGGTCTGTATGTCAGACCCTTCAGTCTCATTCTTTGAAAGCTTTACCGTCAGTCCCACCCAGAAGTAAAGTTGAGCAACACTGCCTACATGTTCGACCTCATCCCTGACACACATCTCACAAATTAAACAGCAAGCCATCTTTCCACAACTGGCAGGAATGCCTTATTATTGATTGATTTGAAAATGCAATAAGTACATATACTTCAATCAAGCAAAGATAATATGAAATATTGATCCAAGACCCAAGAGTATACATTACTGAATACTCGTGGTTAGACCTTCCAGTTAACTAGTGCAATTTTCCACTTCTTTCTCTGATTACATTCAGCTAGAGTCATGGTAATAGTGGAGGTCCATGTACCAGACATACTAGCCTACAGAAATAGTTCTGTGTGTGAGAAGGCTGGGAGCTCTGGCATATACAAGCTTCTTGATTGGATCATTAATCACTATGTGGAGAGAAGGATCATCTTTCTTTGCACGTGAAGTCTGCTATTAGTTTCAGTGGAAAAAATAGGGCTCCTGTGGTGAAACACAAACTGATTCACATCATATTAATAACACATCTGAATGCTATTCCTTGGTGCTGATGTAGAGAAGCATTGCCATACTGCTTTTGTGTCAGTTTCTGTCAGTTTTGTAATTTTTGTGTTCCTTTCTTAAAATAAGGGTCCTTGAAGATGCACCTGCTTCTTAACCAGCAGTCCTGCATGAGTTCAATGGAATGGAGAAATGGACAGCACACTGAAAAGGAAACGTGACTGACTGTCAACTGTATCGTCATTCTTGTCTTCACTGCCAAAAGACCCATGTGGTCTAGTCAGCCTATACTGAACCAGCTCTTTCCTACAGACACCCTTTGGCACACATCTTGTCGAACACCGACCTACAATGAATTTTCCATTGTAAAAAAAACATTCCATTTTCCATACCGCACGGTCTTCAGGTGCAGGTCAATCTTCTGTGGAGGAAAGTACTTTTCGAAGTGTCCAACTTCTCCTCTTTTCAATGTCTTCATCTTTTCTGTGGAGGCTCAGTGAATGTTGACCGCACACACACATCAGAGCACAACGAAGGCCCACTGCCACCATGGACTGATTCGCAACCTTCCAGACCATAGAACTTGGTCTTGTTCCAAACTGCGTAGGATACTCCAGAGCTCAGCTCCTTTTTGTGCATCTGTTTTAAATCTTGCCTGATTACGTTTTCAACTGGTTTAGTCAAGTCCTTTCTATGAGGCAGCTGAGGGGGTGGGGGGGGGGGGGGGGGGGTTAAGTCTCTGTAACATAACATGTGCAGTACTATACATGTCTGTAATGTAAGCTTTGTGGTGAAAACTAACTCTGTCCATTGCCATGCTGCTGCATGTCTCTGAGATCAGTGATTTCCTGGACACTGCAGATCGCCGTGTCCAGAGCACCTCATTAGTAGAAAGTGACCAGAAGCATCAAGGGACTATTATTACAAATCAAAACAGACTCATTGTGGTAACAGGGTTGTTTCTCAATGTCTGTAATTAATGATGCAGTTCATTTAAAAGTGATCTTAACTTGTTTGGTGGTCGAATTAGTGACAGTACGTGTCCTGGCCTGGAGAGTGAATGAGGTGGTTATGTTCTGTAAAATGCGGTATTGTATGTAAGACTTTTGCCATGTGAAAATGAATTTCTTAATCTTGTACATTGACAAATGCTTCAACTACCTGAGGAGGCCTTTGAAAACGATTCAATGAAAATAAGAGACATAAAACTGAGGTTATCTGGTGTATTACCCTACTGGTGTCCCTCTGTCTGGTTCTGTGAGGATCATCCATGTTATCAGTACAAACTATTGTTTGAATGCCATTTTAAAGATAAACTGATGCTCCGGCCAGAAAATCCTCTAATTGGTATTAATGCACATTGACTTACTGACTTACTGATATAGCCTACATTTACACTCACGGACACATACACATAGACTCAAACACACACATACACACTCTCTCTCGCTCTCTTTCTACACACACACTCTCTCTTTCTCTCTCTCTCACACACACACCCTCTCTCTCTCTCTCACACACACACACACATGGTGTGGTAACTTCAGTGTTTTAAAGACTGAATCACTCACGATAATCGTAGTTATCATTTATTTCATTACGAACGTGACAGGGCATCCAAACAGCAGGTTATTACTTTTTCTATCTAGTATTTCATCAACTCAATATACCTAATGACCCTGAAGGTCAACTGAACTTCTTGTGGTGTGGAGTGGTACTGCAGGTAGTGCAACATAAATATCAGGATACCACACATGGTGTTACTCACTCTCGCTCTGTCTTCCTTTATCTAGAGTACAGTATCACAGGGTATTTGGGGTCAACAAAAAGCAATCCAAACCAAACAAGATACAAATCAGTGTTTAATACCCTCTCATAAGATATCCTAAATTACAGTTTATACACCTGAGGCTGGCATTTTGTTTGTGGTTTCTTTTCCTGTTACCAAGTTATTACTTGATACTCACGAGACCCACCCCAACACAAATACAGTACACGTGCACACACACCAATACAAACAGAAACCACTAACCTCTGCCCTCCTTTCTGTCTGCAGATGTATCTGTGTGATTTTTCTTGCCCCAAAGTAAAGGTATCAGATGATTTGGTACGCATACTGTTAATACTCCCCTTGATTTGGAAGATAAAAAGGTATTTGAAAAGTTGGTAATTATTAGATTTTCTCAATTGCTTTGACCTGCTTAAGCAATCTGAGATCCACTTGGTCTTCATGAACACTTTCTTTGCACAGCAGAAGTCATCTCGTGTGAATGTGATTTTCATTGGGTTCACAGTTATCACACCCTTTTGCAAAACAGTTAACACAGTTGTCATTCAGAGACCCCAAACTCTATTGGTTTTCCCCGTGCTAAACAAAAGGAAAACATCTTTTCACACTCAGCAATCATTCATTATCCATAAGAGATGCCATGTCTTGTTCTGTGTTGCTATTTCCAAGTAGGCTATGGATCTAAGGCACATTTAGAGAAATTATTGTATAGCCTATTTGGTAAAGAAAACAATACAAAAGGTGTTTATAGGTCTATTTTGATGAAAAATGACAAGTTGTAGTTCAATGTAATTTGTCTTGTTTAGGTGCTTACTGTACATGTACTGTAAGTCTTACATGTCAATGACAGTTACTTGGGAGGAATGAATACAATTATTTTTTATTCAGTACATTTAGTCTTTTCAGTTTTTTTCTGATACCATAAAAATGAAAAATAAATGGAACAGGCATAGCAAAAAGAAAAAAAACAATATATTTATACCAACAATATACTGTAAATATATGCTATGTCAAGGTTAACAAGATAACAAGATTTAGTTGTGATGGCCATATCCAAATTGAACACATTTAAAGACTGTGGGCCAAATCAATGTATTGCAAGCCATTTTCAGTCAATTCACAAGTCATGGAGAACTTCACACGGGCAGACGGCAAGGTTAGAAGCACAAGACTTGTTCTTCTTATCAGGTTCCAAAGTTCATCTCCTAACATCTGACCATGGCTAATTATAAATAGCAGAAGGTTAAAGACAGTGTAAATGGTGGTGGTGGTGGTGTGTATAAAGGCACATAAACCTCACTGAGTCACAGCAACAAAGCTGACCGAAAGAACTTGGAGTAGAGTCAACTCATATGCATTGTCAATAGCCTAGGGCTTTGGAGGGAAAACACGTACAAGTGTAGACACACGTACACACACACACACACACGTACACACACACACGTACACACACACGCACACACACACGCACACACATGTACATGTATCCTAGTAGACATATTTGCACAGAGAGACAGAGACAAAGATTAGATCACATTATTGTCATTTTTGTAACTAAATGCTTTATATCACTCACAGGAAGTCTAGCCATACTATTTTATATGTTCATTTTAAACTTTGTATGGTTATGGTTATGGTATTTAGCAGACACTTTTGTCCAAATAATATCATATAATAGTAAATAGTATGTCATGAAATGTTGTTATTATTGATAGAGTCTCTCTTGGGCTTTCTGCCTCCCTGCACCATATCACTTCCTTTCCTCTTCATCTAATGTATTTAAATTTGGGCAAAATAATAAAACCTAAAAACTGAATAAAAACCTAAACCTAAGATAGACTATCATACACATAAATCAACACACACACACACACACACACACATACACAGTGATTCAGTTTTGCCCAGGGACACAATGTTGAAAGTTATGACTTTTACTTCTGACTAGCTCTTGACCAGACCGGTATGGTCACATGCCCAGGGGGCAGGCTAGTATTCCTACTGAGTGCATCAGGCGGACGTGTGACGTTGCCACACACACACACACACTCTCTCTCTCGCGCTCACTGTGCCAAATATAGCATTGTTCCTCTCATCTAAAGACAAAGCGAGAGCATGGAAATTCCTCTTCAGCTCAAGGAAAATCTGCATGCTAAGGCCACAACAAATCACAGTGTAAGGGTCATTTAATGGAGTCAAGTCTCGATCTGGAAAGCAGTCAAACTACTCAGATTGTCCAGACAGCATTTCTCCCCAGTTGCCAAAAAAAAGGCTGCCAAGTGAAGAGCCAGACGTGCAGAAGTCCTGTGCTGGAGATCTCAAAGGGCTAACTATGAAACCCTGGCAGCTGGTAATATACTGCTGTATCAAATCCTCCAGAGGGCAAACTGAATGATGGCTTCACACTGTAATTCAGAATTACTTTCATTAAACATAGAATCTTGCCATTGGGTGCTCCTCATGCAAATGTGATTGACGTTTCATTGGCCACAATCCCACTGACATATTTAATGTGAGCTACGTTGCACTCTGCCAAATGTGGAGAGAGCTTAGTAGGATAGCATTGTATCGATCATATACAGTAGCACTAGCTGATCATGAAACCGACTGCTTGTGATATTGGATTTTAATGTAATCATTTCCTAAACATGTAATCACACTCTTAAAACAAATGTGTTGAAAATAACACAACTTCAAGAACCCAGTTTGTGTTGTTTCTAACACATTTGTTTTAAGAGTGTGATTACATGTTTAGGAAATGATTACATTCAAATCCAATATCACAAGCAGTCATTCAAGAGTGCATTCAAATGTGTAACATCCCCACATGTATGCATGGGTTATGTAGGAACAGATATTAGATGAAACATATATTTCCAGAAGTGTTACATAGTACTATTATGTGTCCTGCATACCAATTATGCATTAGACTTCTAGACTTACAAGTCTAGAAGGGATAGCTTTCAACACTTTCCTAACTCCACACATGAATGGAGAAGGATAGGATTCTAATAACATTATAATTACACATTGGAGATGTAATGATATTGCAGAATTTTATAATAATGTATCTTTATATTACAGCCTTCAGTCAAATAGCATATATACTGTATGTATGACAGGTATCATTTTCATAGCCTACTCTCTCATGATCTGCTGTGATAATTCTTGGGTAGCAGATGTTTTCAGAAAGGATTAAATGTATTGAATCATAGTTTTCACTAATCTTGAGTCATGAGTCACAGCATGCTAATAATATATGTCTCAGACTCTGAGTGATGGAATTGGTATCTGTGATGCATATTAGTAAAATAATGTCTGTACATTTGCATTATTTGATAACCTTAACCATAATATTAAAGCGGGTATGATTGGCATTCTAGTACCCACCTGCATTTGACGAAGGACGAAAAGTAACAGGTGCAAAGTTGGACGTGGGCTTCATGCAAATTCAGCACAGACTTTGTCATCGTTGATTGGACTACAGTAGTAGGCTCGAATTTCTGATAGGCTGGCATGCAACCGACCCATTGGAGCGCTGAGTACGTGACCCGGTAATTCTCCGTGACGCAAGGACCAGTGGGCTATATATTGAAGAGGGAACTCTATTCTATCAATGAAATAGTAAGGAGAGGGAGATTCTGGAGGAACAGAAAGACAGGAGCAAAGCATTCCTAAGCCTTCTGAAGTGTTAGCTTGTGTAAGGCTCTCTAAGGCCCCATCGGCTTTATCCGCATTTTATAGACCAATCAAAACTTCAAAATGAAATACATCATTGGTATTGGCGGGTAAGTAGCCTACGATCGACTATACTTCACAGTTATTTCATATAACACAGTTGTAATTTGTTTCCTTTTTTAGATGACTGTCTGACTGTTTGACTATTTTTAATATTCTAGCGTGACCAATGGAGGCAAAACCACGTTGACGAATGTACTGCTGAAAACATTGCCTAATTGCTGTGTAATACACCAAGACGACTTCTTCAAGGTACACACTGTTCTTCTGTAATGTTCCTGTGTAAAGTTATATTAATTAGAGGATGAAGTTCAATGTTTTCTAATTAATGTGACAGTTATTTTAAAGCATTTATGTTTTAGACCTTCACATAGGCTCTTATTCATTGCTTCATTTGTTAAAAAGTCAATTATTTGAGGGTAATTGGTTTAAAAGTCAAGTATTTGTAAGGGCACTTCATTAAGATAGCCTACTTGTCCATACTTAACAACAGTTTTGAGACATGTGAAGGTCTCCATTCATTTTCTTCAGTATTTGGCATGCTATAACTAAAACAATATGCTGATTAATTCCTGGACAGCCAAACACAAACGTAAACATAAACTTTACAAAAGTCCATATTTCGGACAAAAGTTCATACTCAATAATGGATGCGTCTAAGTCTCAAGAACAGATGCATCCATTATTGACTCTGTATTGAGCTTCAAGTTTAAATAGAAACTTTCTATATTCAATCTTCTCAGTGAAATGTTCCCATGGAATTTGGTGTCAGCCATGCCTCAATTAAATTTACATTTACATGTATTCATTTAGCAGACGCTTTTATCCAAAGCGACTTACACATGTCAGTTACATTACAAGGGCCATTGTCCCTGAAGCAACTTGGGGTTAAGTGCCTTGCTCAAGGGCACAATTGAACCCACAACACATGCTACTGAATGCTAGCCCAGCTCTTTAACCACTATGCTACCACCACCCATTCTGCGCTTTCACCGCCCATTACATACCCTGAAGAGCTAAATGCAGTCACCTTGTGTTGATCATGTCAACTATGACACCACTGATGACAACAACCCAATCAAGAATCCAGTAAACCTGCAGTTAAGGAGACCTTGGCTACTTTTGAGCCAATGGTCTTGCCAGGTGTATGGTAGTGCTTGGTTATCCATGTCCAGGTGTGATCAGCACTGTCTGATACACAATGCAGCAATGTTTTATTGGTCACTGTTATTTCAGCCCCAAGATCAAATAGAGGTCGGGGAAGACGGCTTTAGGCAATGGGATGGTAAGATCGGATTTCGCTGTAGAGAAAAAAGAACAGTAATGTACAGTATTTTTCTGTTAAATGTAACACTGTTAATGCTCTATTCTTAACTAACATAGCAAGAAAAACACACAAAACCAAATAAACAAAGATGTTTATTCCACGCCTTAGTGTTTTATGTGTGTAAAACAAGGCTTTGCGCTCTCTGTCTCTCTATTCTTTGCAGTCATCGAAGCCTTGGATATGGAGGCAATGGTTAACACGGTGAAAGGCTGGCTGGAGAATCCGGTGAAATTTGCCCGCTCCCACGGTGTGACAGTGTCACCTTTATCTGAGGACCCGGAGAGGGACACGCACATTCTCCTCGTCGAGGGATTCCTAATCTACAACTACAAGTAGGTCTACATGAACCCCTGAACAGACTCTCACATGGCCCACATGGCGTCACACACGTGTTCTCTTCTTTCTAACATGTGTCACACACATGAGGCTTTTTTTTGCTTTTTGTGTATCATGACAGTAACTGTGTAATTCTGCTCTCTTTCTCTCGCAGGCCCTTGGCTGAGATCTACGACAAGTGCTACTACATTTCCATTCCGTACGAGGAGTGCAAGAGGAGAAGAAGGTGAGTTTGGAACTCGACTGTACAGTGGTCTCATCTGCAGACGTGCCATACAGTACATTTCCACGCTGCCTGACCCTGCTCTTACCTGGTACACGTCTGCACCAGACCTGAGCCAGATCTGTCCATGGGTAGCAAGTGTGCAGTGTGACATTCTTTTTCTATGTTTACAAACACATCCTATCTCTGTTACTGCAGCTCAAGGACGTACACAGTACCTGACCCACCTGGCCTGTTTGACGGCCATGTTTGGCCCATGTACTTGAAACACAGGAAGGAGATGGACAACAACTGCAATGCTATTGGTAAGGCTTAGCTTAAGTTGTCCACCTAATAAATGCCATATCAAGATATAAAGATGAAGTAGTGAAGCAGAAGCAGCCACAGCAGTAGTAGTAGTAGTAGTAGTAGTAGTAATAGTAGAAGTAATAACAACAACAACAACAACAATAATAATCATAATAATAATAACAACAACAACATTCTTTTTTTTCCTCTAGTATATCTGGATGGCTTGAAATCGAAAGATGAGATCTACAGCCAGGTGTTTGGAAATATTCAGAACACCTTGTTGAATAGCTAATAGGTAAAATACTACACCTTCACATAACTGTAACACTTACATTTTTCCATTTTGCTACCTGATAAGAATTCTAAGTTCTTGTTGTCTTTCTTCTTGTTTACAGTGGGACCATGGGCCGAAAATGTTGTGTATAGAATTGTAAATATCATACTTCAGTTAACAAAACATAACTTCTAAATCCAATTAAACCTCCTTGTATATACTACAATGAAAGATAACTTATTCACTATAACTAAAGACAGAAGCTAGGGATTTTGTATTGTTACGTATTGTGAACTTTTTTTAACTGACTTACCTCTGCCGCTGTACTGGAGCTGGCATGAAGGCTGACTTTTTTTGTTTTCACATAAACATAAACGTAAACCTTTGCTTGGAGGATTGTTGTCCCCACCCAAAGAGACGTTTGAATCGATTTGCACTTGTGTTTGATTTTTATTTCAACCTCAACATGATTACAAAACATACAGTTCCATGATTTAAGGTTTCATCATCTTCAAAAATAAAATTCAGAACATGGGTGAATAAGAGAAGCCTTGGATCACAAACAAATAATATAACAAAATATAAACAACACTGTTATGAAAGTAAGAGTGAATAAGAGGATTAGTCAAAAATAGAGGCATCATAATTCAAACAACCCACTTCATTGCTTCTGAGAATTAATTCAATATATGTTGCACTATGATGGAATGTACTGATTTGCAATTTATTGCATTTCATACAATGAATGACAACAGCAGTGATTAGAGGGTAAAACTCTCATTTATTTGACCTGAAAGACAAGTGATGCCCACACAGATGGAAACATTGAGTCATTAGCTTTTTATCAACTTCTTTTGAAAAGATGGCTTTGTTGGCTTTATTTCTTCATTCAACAATCTCCTAAAAGTCAAATGAACCTACATTCGGACATGAATGCTTCCTTATAAACATGGTTATATCAAACTGATCCCCATGGTTATATAATGCTGTTACTGATTTATTTATTTACTTAATACTGATGCTGACAAAGTTTGTGTCGTCATGTCAAGAGTCACAGAAGCTCTCCAGTAAGACATCAAGGCACGAGGTGCGTAAATGTGAAAAGCCAACTTCTCACCATATGGTCAGACATTCAAAAAGTAATGGTCGCCATGGCAGTATCTTGTGATACATTGTTGAGAAGCCCTGAATGCCCACTCTTGGCAGGCTGTGCGAGGCTGCTGGGTGTTGGCAGGCATGCGGGTGGATTATACATAGGCCAGATGCCTACGGTGTCAGGAGGGTAAAGTGGGCGCCTTAAATAGAACGGGATGTTTCTGATCTTGACGTGTCCTGACCAGTGCCCAGTCTCACCATGGACTCAAAGGCCAATTGCCACCTTACGAGAGCCATGCCAGGGGGAAAGGTGAGAGACTGCTTGGCATGTGCCACCTCATGTTTGCGTGGCAGTGGAAAAGTTTCCATATGCAAATACATTTCATCCATGTTTGGTCAAAAAGGAAGCCTCGATTGGGAAGGCACCGACTAACCATGTGCATTTTTTTCAGAAATAGAGGAAACACTCATGGGAGTCGATATAAACTGTAGCTCACTGTCCAACCTATAGACTGCAGTGCCACAAATCTACAATACATTTAGGCAGTGTTCAAATCACTATCAAATAAATTAATCAGCATATAGAAAAATGTATCAATACATGATGAATAAAGATCAACATCTTTCCATGTCTGATGGTCAGTTTTAAGTGGACAGTGATTCAACCAAATTATCTCAGTAAATCACTGCACTTGAAAGGAATTCTCTGTCAGGGTCATTTAACAGGGCAATTTATTTAATGGCTGTGCTGTGTATCAATAAACGGCAGTGCTTGCCCCACTGAGTTCTTCTACACAGGGAACATCATACATAGGGCTTGTCAATGTCACTCATAACTCAGATCGTTTCACAGCCAGGCAGTACACTGCCTAGCTGACAACTGACAGCTGTAAATGTTTCGAGCCCATTTTACATTTGTTGGATGACAGCTGGAGTACTGGGGGCTTTCATTAACACTAGAGTTATGGAAGAACGTGCTCAAAAGGGAATGGCGTAAAATTACTAATATAAACAGAGAGTTTTAAATCATTATGTTAATCCTTACTTTTGCCACATGTTTCATATGTTGCATTTGTGTTGTGCTTAACAGGTGTCACTCTGGCAAAATAGCAAGACTCAGAAGCTCTATTTCCAATCAATGTACTTTCGCAACTTTTCCCAAGAGAATTTTGCCCATTTATGGACGTCAACAACCCAGTGACAGTTTTCTACCAACAATGTTGATATACCATCTGGTGTTGTATAAATAGATTTACTTTACTTTAAGAGTGTGATAGAACACTTGAAAAAGTCTCTAATGCAAGGGTGACAGTTTCAGGCCACGAGTCAGGCACTCATTAAATGTGCTTTAAGTAGGTCACATTCTTATAATCTTGGTTGCACGAGGGAAGTCGCCACGTGTGCTTGTGATATCAGCAAGGCAATCATAAAATCGGACTATCTACTAAATTAACTTCAAATCTGTGGTTGAAATGTAACTGCTGAATGTCAGAAAGTACAAGTACAAGGTCACCACAGAGTAAATGGTAACTACACAAAAAATAGGGTAACCATTTTTTGTGTTAGTGAAAAATAGATTTGTTTTTTTCTTCAATAACACTACATTTGACCAAAAATTGGGGGGGAAAGAGACTGTTGTGGATAGGCCAACTGACAGTCATGACAAATGGTGTATATTTTACTCCAATGTTCATTCAGTCACTTTATGTAACACATGGTAAATTACAGCAGGTTCATTGTCTCATGGCATTACAAAAATCACACAAGTACAAGACTCAACTGGTCTGAAATGCCCCCTAAGGATCTAACAGGCTATTAATCATTTGTCCTTTTCCACCTGCTGGAGAGTTACGTACATGTCCGTACAGTCCCTCTCTTTCAAAGAGTGTGATGATTTGAAAACATATTGTGTCCATTTTAACAGAGTGTTCATTTCTCACCTGGCATATTGTTCCCCCATGATCAGTAGTAATGTGGTAGTAAGGTGACCTTCAGACCTCAGGATATATCATAAGCTTGGGTATTCCTTTGTAGGGTAAAGTTTCTCTACTTGGCTTCGGTAGTAACAAGAGAGAGGTAGGTATATTCCGTTTGTGGTTTCTTGTAGTAAAACCAATAAAGACCATCTTCGCTTTATCACACAAGATGCAAAGATCAGAGCATCCGGGGATACCTAGATTTATGAAATGAATATTCAGAGCGGTAGAAACATTAGTTCGATGGAGGGAGCAAAACAAGGGGAAGATTTTATTCATCGAAACAACCTCTTTTTTTTCGAAACAACCAGGAGTGTCAAGCAAATGTGATTTTATTTCAAGCAATCTTCCAAATAACCGACCTAAAGCATTCAGACTTTTTGGTTGTGTTTTTACTGATGTACACTTCAGACACACAAGTAAATACTCAATGCAACATTCATACTTACTCGACTAAACTTTGTATCTTAGCATCCAACTCAGGGGGTAGTGTCTTGTGCCAAACATGTCACAAGGCTGCGTCGCTCTTATAGAGCCTTGTGGAGGGGCGTGACTGCTGCTAATCTCAGAGAGACTCGGGTTCCTGGATAATAATAGCCCCTGGTAGTGAATGTGCTCTTGCCCTATTTGGCTTGCATGTCCGTCGCATTCTTTCTCAGACTTGACGGGGTGGACTTTTGAGTGCTTACCCAAGCTCGCTGTCAGGTGTCCTGTGTCCTGTGGCACAACATTTGATCCACGTCAGAGTTTCCTGCTGATGTCTTGGGCATGCAAAGAATCTACAAGCTTCTGTATTAAGACAAGAAACTAAGAAAGAAATTGGCTTAATATCTTTATTATAAATATTGATTTATTGGGTGATAATTCTGTACTAAGTTAAATCTAATCTAATCTAATGAAACAGTAGTGTTAAATCAAATGTGTGTGTGTGTGTGTGTGTGTGTGTGTGTGTGTGTGCGTGGTAGGGACAACGACAGGAACGACAGATCGAGATTTAAAATTAGAGTGGTTGTGATGTAAATCATGCGGCAAGATGGGCACAGAGAGTGAGACATTGAGGGGTTTTTTGTACTTGTGTGAGGAGAAAAGGATCATTGAGGGGCCAAAAGGCTGAAAGTCTCACTGAGCAGGGAATGCCCCCCCCCCCCCCCCCCCCAAACACACTGTAAGTTGTTAACATTCTCAAATGTCTGTCCAGGTCTTGACTCAGCTACCCAGAGGATACACCCAAGCCACCTGTGAATCACTAAAGTGCTTATTAAATTATAGAGAGCTAACTCATTTAGACTAAGTGAACTGAGAGAGAATTTTATTCCCATGTAGCAATTTCCTTAGAAAATTATGACCACACCAATGTGACATATATAGTAGGCAAAAACTCCTTTCTAAACTGAGCTTTGTATTGCAGAGATTTGAAAATGCCCATCATATACATTCATCTGTCATTACTTTTGTGTTGTTGATTGACACCATTTTACTACCCATAATTAAATCAACTCATTGAAAAGTCCCTAAAAGCAGAATGGCAGGACAGTGCCATCTTCTGGCTGACCTTGATAATCATGAGGTACATAATGGGTCTTTCTTTATATGTAAAAGTGACACAGACAGGAGCAACATCAGTGTTTCAGTGTCCATGTCCAAAAATAATTAATGACTCACATTTGCTTTGTTTTGAAGGTGAAATGGCCAGGTTTTATTGGCTAACTAGGCTATCGCCAAGGGTGAGGTAAGGTGACATTTTGACAGAGACCCTGAGCATGCACACACGAGCATTCATGCACGTGCTCACACACACGCCCGCGCACACACACACACACACACACACACACACACACACACGCACACGCCCGCGCACACACACACACACACCACACCACACACACACACACAGAGAGAGAGAGAGAGAGAGAGAGAGAGAGAGAGAAACAGAGTTTTTTTTTTACTGAAGAGGTGTTATAAACTGTATTTGCTTATGGCACCTACAAATTAAACTGTATGTGGCTGCACTGAAGCAAATACATGCTGACCTATTGAACTTCGCTAAGGTTCAGTAACCATCTCTTCAAAGCCATGCAAAGTGTGTTAGGACAGGAAACAGACTCTTTTCAAACTATGTCTGGCGATCAGGATGAAGGAAACCTCTCTCACTCCAAAGGCATTTTTCAACAGTGAGGGAACAGTCCCCCCTACTGGATTACCTGGCACAGTCTGAGTATATCAGTCCTCTGGGTTTAAGGCAAGTCTTTCGCCAGCACAAGCAAACCTCTCCTTCCTTGAGGTTTGGCTCGCAGCGTCCCCTCGCGGGTCAGGGTGAGAGCACCCAGGTTCTGGTGGCTTTTGACCGGTTTTCAGACAAACCAGAAACGTGGGCTGGAAGGCCACAGAAATCCACCTGAGGACAGGTCCCCCTGTCATCCAGCTCCTTTGTCAGCTACACCACTGCTCATGATAGCCCACCACATGATGGAAAGTTAGTCTGATGAATGAGAGAAAAATGTTGACATAGACAATAGCAGTATCCCGTTGGAAGAGTATCTCCCACAACCCACTTCAATAATCAAGGCAACATGTTGTGCTCTGTCTGCTTCCACAAGGTGATGTGTCAGACGTCTGAAACTGAGACTCTCTCTCTCTCTCTCTCTCTGTCTCTCTCGAGGATACTCCTCTCTTGCAGTCTGTTCCAGTTCTCCCTGAGAAACAGGCTGAGATGTGCTTCTCGGATAACATAAGTGTGCTTCAGTTCAGATCAGTCCAGATCAGTTTGTGAAAGTTCTTGTTTTGACGGTTAGCCTATTCCAACATCTCAGCAGACTGAGGAAGCCTCAGTTCCATTGAGCTGAACAAACTGTTGCAGTTCACTGAAATCCTCTTCAGAAAACCTGGACTAATTATGTTGTAAACTCTTGGAAGCCTTACAGGCAGTCAAAAAGCTGGAGGAAGAAAGCCGTTTTTGTTTCCATCATGAAAACACAAGCCATTTAATAAATATAAGGAAGTCTGCTGAATGTTTCTTCTTTGCTAATTTCCTGCAGTGCATCACATTCTTGTATTCTGAAGAGATATCTTGCTCCATGGTATACAGCTAGCCCATATTTGCTGTGTTTCAGTGGATTTAATCAAATCTAAATCCGTAAAGACATCCTCTGGCTATTAAGTAAAGCTCAATAGCCAAAGCTGCTGATAAAGCACAATGCCAGTCTGATTGCACAGAATGACACAAATGATTTAGGGTTGTGTGCTAAGCATTGCTAGTCACTCAAATATGACTGCACTAAATGGTTTCCCTGTCAAGAGTAACCCAGGGTGTAATATTTGTTGACTAACTTTGACAAACCATGCATGCTTTACACAACTTTGATATATCACCAGAGCATCAGATTATCTCCCCTCATGGAGCCATATAAGAATTTAAAAAGGGTGTCACATGCATTTTCTAGAGCTAGGAGTTTACTCATAGCTGTAGGTCTGGTTTAGTTCCTGTGCGATAGAATGGCGTGTTACATAAAAACATCTATCTGTAAGCACATATTAAGAAATTCACCAGTAGCCTATTTCAAGATTTAATTCGTACCACTTTCATGCCTTGAACAACATCCCTATCATAGTGTTCTGGGTAGATTTAACTCATGTAGTCATTTTACTCATGTAGCCTACGGTTGAGTGAAATTATTCAACTATTCATTCAGGAAACCTCACAAATATCATATAATGTTGTTGAAATGTTCACAGTTTCTGTTACACAAGTTTGTATAGACAGTTTTACGTTTTGTGTAAGGCTGAAATAACCAATGAGTTAAGCCTTGCTCTGTGCATGCGTAAGTAAACTGGCTCAGTTTGATAAATTTACGCACGGAACCAGTCTGCCTCCTTTCACGTTGTCAGAGTTACAGAAGGTTATGCGGGCTACGCAAGGAAGCAGACTGTTTGAGTACGTCGCAATCTCTCTCTGACAAAAGGATATGACCTACAGAATGATCGTAATATAGTCTAATTAAGAATATTAAATATTTTTATCAGCTCTCTCCAAAATGGCAAAATTCGTAACGCTGCTTGCGTACGTCCTGTACGGCTTAGTTCAAGTTATCATTGCACAGCAGCAGCAATCACGGGATAGATCGGGTCAGTGGAGGCAAAGGATCCAATGGCAAAACAATGGACAGGTATATAGTTTATTTAGCACTGGTTCCGAGTATCAGCCACCTGTGCAGGCAAGGGCGCAGTCCAGGGTGTTCCTGAGTTCCCGAAACGATGCCAGCCGACTCTCTTCCTCTGGAAGAACACAAAGAGCCGGGTCAGGAGCAACAAGTGCTGGGCGACAAACCAGAGAGCAAGCGAACTATTTATCAAGCCCAGGGGCTAATGTTCCAGGGAGGGAGAGTAGGCAAAATATGCTTGCAGCAAACAGCCGTGTGCCTGGAGCCAGAATTCAAACGGTGCCATCTCAAAGACAAGCGCTCACGGGTCCTCCAGGGGCGCGCCGTTATGTACCAGAGTACACGTACAGGACAAATTTCAGCACCCATGGGATACTGCCTGACTTTTCAGGTAGCGGTGTGCCCAGGCGTGGAGGTAACCCCGCCGTCGAAGATAACAGTGCGAGAGGGACATCTCATTCAGGCGCTGTCGATAATCAAGAAACTGCATTCCTGCACGCAGAATCCGTTCCTGTTGCATTGGAGGATCCAAACTCTTTCTCAAACCCAGAATCGACCCCCCAGAGATTCCCAGGGCCGAACGCAAACAGGGAGGAATTGCCAGTCGACGAGACGGCTATCACCGAGGACATGGTCAATGATGATCCCCGGAACCCTCTGAAAAACCATAGAAATAATATTTTTTACAATGCGCATCCTTCCAGAACAGCACCCAGAACGCGTCGTCCGCCGCCTGGGACGGGATACGGCACCCGATATTTCCACAATGGTACGATAGAACACTCCGAGCCTTTTCCAGCTATATTGTACTATATATATATTGTATGCGTAATGAAATACATGGTTGGTTTGGTCGGTGTAATCTAGGGTAAGTCACTGTGTTCTATCCTTAGGTCTTCCAGACCTTGTACCTGACCCGTACTCCATCCAGGCAGGTACATATATTCAGCGTGTGCAGATGTATGCGCTCCGGTGCGCTGCAGAAGAGAGCTGTTTGTCACGGTAAGATTGTCTTCTTTCACGTTCATCTTTAACATTAAAAGGGGCCTGTAATTGGGGCCTGCTTTTTTTCTTTCTCTGACCTCATCCGACCATTCTCGACAAACTTGTCCTCTTCCAACAAAACTCGCTGTTTTTTATGCGTGAAAAATCCAAAAAAGTTTGTCTTTGTAAATGTTAGTTTGCTAATATAAATGGTTGTATGGAATAGTTTGATTGTTTGATGTTTATGGTGGAGGTGATGATAATGATGGGGATGGTGATGCCCCATTTCTAGGTCGGCATATAGACCAAGTGTGAGGGACATAGACTACAGGGTGCTGCTGCGCTTCCCACAGCGAGTGAGAAACCGAGGAACAGCAGATTTCCTTCCAGTGAAGCCCAGACACCAGTGGGAATGGCACAGCTGCCATCAGTGAGTAATACTAGCTTCCTCTGTGGGTTTCACACTTACCTAAAACGACAACTTAACCAACGCTGAGGTAGTTCACACAGATGCTGTGTGGATAGGATTGGACTGAGATTAATGGAAGCAGTCAAGTTGATATTAAAATGTGAAATGAGTTATTATTATTATTATTATTATTATTATTATAAATACATAAGAGTGAGTATTAATTATGATAATGAATCATAATATTAAGTTAGTAATACATTTCTCTCTCTCCCACCCCTCACCCCCTTTTTTTCCTTAGGCACTATCATAGCATGGATGCATTCAGTAACTATGATCTCCTGGATGCACTAGGCAGGAAAGTGGCGGAGGGACACAAAGCCAGCTTCTGTCTGGAGGATACAGGCTGTGACTCTGGCTTCCGCCGGCGGTATGCCTGCACCACACACACACAGGTAACAAGGTAACACAGAAACACACACACATGCGCACGCGCACACACACACACACACACACACACACAGCAGTACAGCAGTTACTGTTTCAAACATAGATACAAATAAATGGTTGATCTTGACCCTTGACCCAAAGCAAGATACTTAAGGAGCTATCAACCGTCTTCATTTAACAGATAATTTTATCCAAAACAATGTAAGCCACAGTTACTGTAATATTAACATTTTACCTGTGGGCCTGTTGAGAATCAAGACCTCCTGGAGTTGTTGCCACTTTGATCTACCATTTTAGCTCCAGGGCAATGGAACAGAGCTGTCTTGATAACTGTGTAATGACTCCGGCACCTTGTTCTGTGTGCCACAGGGATTGAGTCCTGGTTGCTACGACACGTACGCTGCTAACATTGACTGCCAGTGGATTGATATTACTGACGTTCTACCGGGGAGCTACGTTCTCAAGGTAACACAACTATCTGTTTTATGTCAGTAGTCAGAGACGTAGATGTCAGTACAGATAATCGTGTGAAGGACCATCAGTTTTTGTATTTGTGTGGTGGTGAATGCCAGTGGAATGCCATTGCATTTGTTAAAAGAATGATGAACATGTGTTCTGGGCCTTTTTCCAGCATCTTTTTCTTGAGCATGTGAGCTCAACAGTACATCTCACACATATATTCTTTGTTTGTAGGTCACAGTCAACCCCAATTTTCTAGTGCAGGAGTCAGATTTTTCCAACAACGTGGTGAGATGTGATATTATATATTCCGGCTCTCACGTACAGACACGAAACTGCCGAATTACCAGGTAGGACCAGTACTGACATTGCAGAACATGCTGACTATAAGAAAACAGTGGTCTTATCATGACAATGACTGATTTAACTTCTGTTCACCTCACAGGAGCTAGACAATCTGGAGGAGACAGAGTTGAGCTCAGCTGCTAGGAACAAATGGTTCCTGGAGGCTTTGCTGGTGAGATATATATATATTGTTATAACTCCTGTTTTGATTTGTCCATTAGGACTTTGGAACTGCCAATTTTGAGGCACCACCATTTTTATGAGTGTTTTTAATAGGAGTGCTTTCAGCCTAAACTTGACACACGACCATGAACGAACAAAAAGTTTTCCATAAATAATGTTTGCACCATAGGTTACTGCAGTGCAGCATACATTCTGTAATTTTCTTGCCAAGGAAAAAAATGAAATGATGGAATATAATTTGCTTTTATAACAAGGAAATGTCCTTACACGAGGGTGCAAATGCAATGTGTTAGCAAATAAGCTTGTTTGTCTTTTGTTAATTGCCCGTCATTGCTTGAATATGTATTTATTTCTCTTATGTATTTTTAATACTGAATGGATTATTTTTAATTTATGTATGATATGAAACACAATGACAGCCTCAATTGTTGCATTTGGTATAAAACATAATTATTATGAAGTGAATTTAATATTTTCCTATAAACCACTTGGCGATAATAAAAACAGTAACATAAAAAAATTAATTCTATTCATTACCAATGTCACATGTAAGGATAACAGCATAGTCTTATCTCATATAATTACACAAACTAATGTAATAATTCAATTCAATTTAAGATGTACTGTAATGTTTCGAGGCTCTGGATTCTCACTGGATAAGTTGTATTTTGCCATATTCTTTTTTTTGCTTGCAGTCAATAAACACTATATGAGGTTTACATAGTTACCAACAATCTCAATTCTGTTACAGTACATATTCCCAGATGTTTGTAGCACTGTACGTTTCCAATATCTGTGGCTTTCCTCTGCTCTACGAGGTGCCTGCTTGGTAGAGTGAGTTCCGTCCAGTGAAGTTCAACAGGACGTGTAAATGAACCAAAAATGGACACAAAGCTGGCACGGTTCAGCCAAAGATGTGTTTTTCCTGGACTCTCTGATTTCCTGGACATTCTGGGTCTGCAGTGGTCTTCGGATGTGATGCTCACTTGTCTTGTAAATTCAGGGTCAGTTCTTGCTTATGTGCACCCATCTGTAACTGAGAGGAGATACTTTAATCTGTTAATTATGCAATAATTCAGTTATAACCATTTGCCTACATAGTGACAATTAGTAACATGTATATACAGTAAACATGGAGAAAACATCCAAGGTCACGACAGAAGATGTCTATACAGTCATTCCTCATGGGCTAGAAGAGCTACACATCTTAGTTGAGTATATGAGCAGACAAAGCAATTGATATTACTGCACTGTGATCGAATGTTTTAACTGTTGATACAGACTCTGCAATGAGTTAGCTAATTTAGGTAGTCATTTAGATAGTCATTAATCTGTTTAGATAGTCATTAATCTGTTTAGATAGTCATTAATCTGTCAGGATAGAGCACAGAAGGAGATGTGGATGGGGTGAACTTAACACGCAAACACACACACACGCATACAGGCACAGACATAGACACTCTCACGAATACACACACACATACCACATAGTCATAGTTATAATCACAGACATCCTATTCCATACATTCAGCATCTCTGGAGTGTCTGCATTTTGAGGCGGCTGAGTCAAGCTGGGTGCGGTCGGGTGGTGGTGTGTGTGTGTGTGTGTGGGGGGGGGGGGGGGTGCTGTCCGGGTTCCTGAGGTTCCCTTTCAGTCACGGCACATAAAGAGCTAGCGGCGCGGCCGGTGTGTTTGCTGACACGGCCCTGTGAAGGGGAGAGCTCGGGGGACTCGCTGTGAGCCTTGCTGTGTCTGTCTCAGAGCCAGCTGCCAGAAGAAGCATGAATAAGCTCTTTCTCTCTGTCTCTCTGTCTCTCCGTCTCTCTCTCTCTCTCTCTCTCTCTCTCTCTGTCCAATCCCTCCCTTTGTCTCTCACTCTTTCTTTGTTTCTTTTTATGACCCCCTCCCCTCTCTTTTTCT